>NC_046154.1:247571627-247613623 GCF_011064425.1 Rattus rattus
AAGAAATAGCCAAGTTAATAAAGATGGAGGAAAAAAATCAGGATCAGATAAACCATCTAAACAGTCCTATAACTCCTCAAGAAGTAGAAGCAGTTATTAAAAAGTCTCCCAATCAAAAAAAGCCCAGAACCAGATGGGTTTAGTATAGATTTCTATCAGACCTTAATAGAAGACCTCATACCAATATTGTCCAAACTATTCCACAAAATAGAAACAGAAAGAACACTACCCAATTACTTCTATGAAGCCACAATTATGCTTAGAACTAAACCACATAAAGACCCAACACAGAAAGAGAACTTCAGATCCATTTCCCTTATGAATATTGATGCAAAATAGTCAATAAAATTTTGGCAAAAACAAGTCCAAGAACACACCAAAATGATCATCCATCATGATCAAACAGGCTTCATACCAAAGATTCAGGAACGGTTCAATATACGGAAATCCATCAATGTAATCCACTATACGAACAAACTCAAAGGAAAAATCACAAGATCATCTCATTAGATCCTGAGAAAGCATTTGACAAAATTCAACACCCCTTCGTGAATGTTGGAAAGATCTTGGAAAGATCAAAGTCTTGGAAAGATCATGAATTCAAGGTCCATACCTAAACATAGTAAAAGCAATATATAGCAAACCAGTAACTAACATCAAACTAAATAGAGAGAATCTTGAAGCAATCCCACTAAAATCAGGGACTAGACAAGGTTGTCAACCCTCTCCTTACTTATGCAAGGTAGCACTCAAAGTCGTAACCAGAATAATCAGACAACGAAAGGAAGTCAAAGAGATACATATTTGAAAGAAAGAAGTCAAAATATTACTATTTGCAGATGATATGATAGTATACTTATGTGGCCCCAAAATTCCCACCAGAGAACTCCTAAGGCTGATAATGAACTTCAGCAAAATGGCTGGATATAAATTTAACTCAAATCAGTAGCTTTCCGCTACTCAAAGGATAAATAGGCTGAGAAAGAAATTAGGGAATGACACCTTCCAGAGGTCACAAATAATATAAAATACCCTGGTGTGACTCTAACCCAGCAAGTGAAAGATCTGTATGACAAGGACTTCAAGTCTCTCAAAAAGAAATTGAAGAAGACCTCAGAAGATCGAAGATCTCCCATGCTCATGGATTGGCAGGATTAATGTAGTAAAAATGGCCATTTTACCAAAAGCGATCTACAGATTCAATGCAATCCCCATCAAAATACCAATCCAATTCTTCAAAGAGTTAGACAGAACAATTTGCAAATTCATCTGGAATAACAAAAAACCAAGGATAGCTAAAACTATCCTCAACAATAAAAGGACTTCAGGGGGAATCACTATCCCTGAACTCAAGCAGTATTACAGAGCAATAGTGATAAAAACTGCATGGTATTGGTACAGAGACAGACAGATAGACCAATGGAACAGAATTGAAGACCCAGAAATGAACACACACACGTTTTGTCACTTGATCTTTGAAAAAGGAGCTAAAACCATAGCATTTTCAGCAAATTGTGCTGATTCAACTGGAGGTCAGCATGGAGAAGAACACAAATTGATCCATTCTTATTGCCCTGTACAAAGCTCAAGTCCAAGGGGATCAAGGACCTCCACATGAAACCAATACTCTCAAACTAATATAAGAAAGAGTAGGGAAGAGCCTCAAACACATGGGCACAGGGAAAATTTCCTGAAGAGAACAACAATGTTCTAGAATTCCATGCTCTAAGATGAAGAATTGACAAATAAAATTGCAAAGCCTCTGTAAGGCAAAGGACACTGTCATTAGGACAAAACAACAACAAACAGATTGGGAAAAGATGTTTACCAATCCTACATCTGATAGAGGGCTAATATCCAATGTATACAAAGAACTCAAGAAGTTAGAGTCCAGAGAATCAAATAACCCTATCACAAAATGGGGTACAGAGCTAAACAAAGAATTCTCAGCTGAGGAGTATCAGATGTACCTAAAGAAATGTCCAACATCCTTAGTCATCAGGGAAATACATATCAAAACAGCGGTGAAATTCCACCTCACACCAGTCAGAATGGCTAAGATCAAAATTAGGTGACAACAGACGCTGACAATGATGTGGAGAAAGAGGAACATCCCTCCATTTTGAGGGGGATTGCAAGCTTGTATAACCACTGTGGAAATCCATCTGGAGGTTCCTTAGAAAATTGGACATAGTACTACTTGAGGATCTAGGTATACAACTCCTGGGCATATACCCAAATGTGTTCCAACATATAACAAGGACACATGCTCCACTGTGTTCATGGTAGCCTTACTTATAACAGCCAGAAGCTGGAAAGAACTCAGATGTCCTTCAACAGTGGAATGGATACAGAAAATGTGGTATATCTACATAATGCAGTACTACTCAGCTATCAAAAACAATGACTTCATGAAATCCATAGGCAAATGGATAGAACTAGAGAATATCATCCCAAATGAGGTAACTCAATCACACACAAAACACACATGGTATACACTCAATGATAAGTGGATATTAGCCCCAAAGCTCAGATTACTGAACATACAATCCATAGACCAAAGGATGACCAAAGTGTGAGTGCTTCAGTGCTTCTTATAAGGGGGAAGAAAAATTCATAGGAGAAGGTATGGAGACAAAGTTTGGAGAAGAGACTGAAGGAATGGCCATTCAGAGCCTGCCTGAATCCACCTGGGGATCCAGCTCATATACATACAGCCACCAAACCCAGGTAATATTGCTGATGCCAAGAAGTGCATGCTGAGAGGAACCTGCTATAGCTGTTGCCTGAGAGACTCTGCTAGAGCATAACAAATACTGAGGCAAATGCTCTCAGCCTACCATTGAACTGAGAAGCTCAACCACTAGTTTACTTAGAGAAAGGATTGGAGGAGCTGAAGGGATTTGCAATAAGAACAACAATACCAACCAACCAGAGGTCCCAGGGACTAAGCCACCATCCAAAGACTATACATGAACAGACCCATGGCTCCAGCTGTATATGTAGCAGAGGATTGCCTTGTTGGGTACCAAAGGGAGGAGAAGCCCTTGGTCCTTCCAAGGCTGGACCCCACAGTGTAGGGGAATGTCAGGGCAGGGAGGCAGGATGTGGTGGGTGGTTAGGTGGGGAAAGGGATAACACTTGAAATGTAAATTAAAAATATCAATATTTAAAAAGGATTTAAAAATTATTTATTTATCTTATGTACATGAGTACCCTGTAGCTGTCTTCAGACAGAGTTGAAGAGGGCATCAGATCCCATTACAGATGGCTGTGAGCCACCATGTGGTTGCTAGAATTGAACTCAGGACCTCTGGGAGAGCAGTCAGTGCTCTTTTAACTGCTAAGCTATCTCTCAAGTCCTCTACCCTTTGCTATTTTAAGTGTAGCTTTCTTCAGCTCACCTGCCCACTCTTAGTTTCCCTGTGCTTCACTTGCTTTACCTAATATAACACCCCCTAGGTTCTTCCAGTTGACACAATTGCTATGCTTCCTTCCCCCTTTGCTCAGGGTACGTAGTATTCCCTAATGTGTGGACCACGTTTATTATTTATTTATTTACTTATTTATTTGTTGGTTGGATAGTTTGGTTGGTTGGTTTCTTCAGACAGGTTTTCTATGCGTCACAGCTCCGGTTGTCCTGGAAGTCACTTTGTAGAGCAGACTGGCCTCAAACCCACAGAGATCTTCCTGCTTCTGCCTCCTGAGGGCTGGGTCTAAAGGCTTGTGTCACCTATTGTCTGGCTTGGATTATTTTCTCTACTCACTACTTTGAATGCACGTCTTGGCTCGGTGCCTATGCTACAATTATGGTGGAGAAAGAGCTCCCTTTGATATAAAGAGTTTGTTTCCTTTGGGTGGAAACTGTGAGACCAGCACATGATTGAAAGAGCAAGCCATGGGCTTACTTTCTGAGGTTCTCCTGCTCTTCATTGTGCCAGTGACAATTTGGTTTCCCACCAACTGTGTACAGAGGTTCCCCTTACCTCCTCCCACCCTTTTTAGTGCTTCTGGTCTTTTATCGTTTTTTTTAATTTGCCACTCTCACAACATCAGATGTTTCTCACAGTTGGTTGAGTCTGGATGACTAGTAAGGTTCAATGTCCTTTATGTCCCTCTCTCACTTGTGTGTTTTCTCTTAAGAATATCTGTTCATACCCTTCTCCCATTTGCTAACTCTCTCCTTTGTTTTTCTGCTAATTGAGTTGATTGAACACTGGGTCCCCAGTTGACGGTGCTGTCTTTAGAGGCTGTCATACTTTGGAAGGTGTGTGTGTGTGTGTGTGTGTGTGTGTGTGTGTGTGTGTGTGTGTGTGTGTGTGTGTGTGTGTGGATGTGTCTTATGTGGAGATATAGGGCATATGGTTCGCTTCTATTTTTCTTCAAGTCTCTCGATTGACTCTACAGCCATTGGTCAGTTCCCTGTGATCCTATAGGTGTTTTTAGTTTCCTATACTTTTGTTTGTGAATTCAAAGCTGTGTTGTCTGTTTCCTATGGAGAAGTATGAGATTGAAGTGACTGGTTATGGTCACTGAACCATGGATCAGTGCCCAGATGACAAGGGAGGAAGGGAAATGATTCATTTTGCTTTCTGCTCCCTACCACAGGGCATGCATATCAGTTGACATAGTAGCTTGTATATGCTGTTTCACAAAATTCATGGGCCAGGAGATTTAAACTAGACATTGGTGGATGACATCTTCAGTTGATGAACATTCCAAGGTCAAGAACACTAATGTCTACGGAAGCCTCTTTATAGACACTGAGAATCAGGATAGGAGTGAATGCTGCAGGTGAGGATGGAATTCCTAAAACACAAATAACATATTCAAAGCACACTTGACCCCAATAGTTAAATGTAGGAGCTGGGAAGTCAGAAAATGTCTAACCTGGAAGGAAATGAAAACACAACATTGTAAACCCAGTGAGTAACGAAATCAAAACCCAGAGAGAAATCTACGAGCAGATCACTGACCTTGGTTTCTCTTCAACTTTTTATGGAATCTTCACTGTTGTCACTTTTCATTTCCCTGGCTACTGTATTGCTAAGGGGTATTGTGAATGACTGTGAGTGAAAAGTCATTGTGATATTTGCCTAAGGAAGTTAAGAATCGATGCACACTCTTCTTGTCAGACTCCTAGAAGCAATGATCAGCTCAGAGCTGTGTGAAATCTTTGGGTTTTCTCAGGTATAGAGCCGCATCGCAAAGTGGAGACTAAGATCAACCACGTATGAGGACATCACAATGCAGCCAATGCTTTGTGTACTGACTTAAAAGATATTAATATTGAAGAATTAATCACTATAGCACATAGGCCAGTTGCCTTGAGACAGCTTGTTCTAAGCGGGGGACAGGCAGAGGAGGGAGCTCACATTGTGGTCTCAGGAAATGGAAGAGCTGAGTCCTGGATCCTAACAGCCCCACCAAGAACACAACCGTGAAGACCAGGCTTCCTTCCACTGAGCTATACCCCCATAAACCCCACCACCTCACAGTGGTGTGATGAGCTGGAACCCTTTTCTTGGCTTTAGGGGACTCTGAATCACAAGTACGCCCTGCATAGCAGATCATATTGGCCTTGACCATCATGGCAAAAGACTTCAAACTGGGACTTCAACAACACAAGTTTATTCTTCACAGCCAAGGAAAATAAGTGAGTGATGGAGCCAAGACTGCAGGAGTTCCAACCGCTGTCCTCGGCTTACAGAAGTCTGACTTCCTGTCTTCCACATGGGCTCTGTCTCTGTGACCTGGCACCTCACTCTCTTCTTGGGAGGCTCTCTGGGCATTGAAGTAGGCACAATGCAGTAAAATCATTTCACACGAATTACTTCATTAAAGGCTCTGACTACACTATCTCAAACTTAAAGGCTTTAGACCTTGGAATTTGGTACCCACATCTCAAGTAGATTTGTGCTCTGGGGCTGAGAACAGGAGACTCTGGGCAGTATATGTTCTTGGCCAAACCTTTTTGCCCTACCGACTTGCAGCTGAAAGGAGACCTGAAAAAATTCTTATGCTCTGGGCCACTTTCACAAGTCAAGAGTATTACCATTGTCTATGCAGCATGCACTGGCAGAAGTCAGGAAACACCTTGACCTCCTCGAAGAAGACCACCGTCCTTCTGGGGACTTCACACAGTATCTGGGTTCCAGCAGGTCCTCCTGCCTGCATCTCTGATACCAAAACCACCCAGTCCTTAGCAAGTGCAGCTGTGTCTACTCTTAAAACACTGTAGAGTCACCAGCTCATATGTGCCAGCTCCACTGTGAAAGGCTTCAAACAAAACACAGAGATGTCTGACTGGTCATCCACCATCTATCTATCTATCTGTCTATCTATCTATCTATCTATCTATCTATCTATCTATCTATCTATCTATGTATCTATGTATCTATCATCTATCATACGTCATATATCATATATCATATCTATCATCTATGTACCTTTTGCCCAAAAAACCCATCTGTGTGTGAAAATGTTTTTGTGGGTCATGTCATAATAATGAGGATAAAGGAGGAGTTGACTTCTGGCTTTACTCTCTGACCCTTGAAGGCCGTGGCCACCTGGAGGACCGTTGGAAAGAATGGGAAGACCGCTCAGGAGAGACTACCTATGGCCCTGAAGATACTCCTAATCTCTTCCCTGGCCTTGCCTGTACCTGATGCTGGAGGTCTTCAGCTGTAAACTGTGTACAGTTGTGTTGAATGATGACAATGCGACCTCTTCCCCCCAAAAAACTCTGCTGGCAGATAAGTGTGACCTTGGGTGTCAGGACAGAGGTAGGCTGGTGGACTGACTAGGGCCCCAGATGTAAGGTGACTAGCTGACGGGCCGGAAAGTGAGGACAGGACTAGAGCTGGGCATCAAAACATAGCGATAGGCCATCTGCATATCCTCTTGCCTCAGTGTCTCCACCTGGAAGGTTTTCAGCATCTGGAACACAAAGGGGGGTCCTTATGGCCTCCTCAGCAGGGCAGAGCACTGGCCCATCTACTGCTAAATTGTTTAGTGCAGCCACCATGCTGAAACTAGGACTTCCTGTGGAGGCCTGAGGGTCCAGTCCTGCTCTAGAGGGTTCACCAAACACAGGAAGACCAAATAGATGCCTGAAGGCCTATGCTATTGTTCCAAATACTGCCCATCAGCACCCCAAATCTCACAGGCCCACCCAGAGGTGCTCACATGGTGAAGCAGGAGCAGCATCTCCACCTCTGCCAGGCGCCGCCCCAGGCACTGGCGCACCCCAAAGCCGAAGCCCAGATGCTGGAAACTCCTTTTTCTCTCCAGCCAGCGCTGAGGCATGTAGCGCTCAGGCCTTGGGAACACGGCAGGGTTTCGGCCCATGGAGTACAGATAAAGTAGGACCAACGTCTGTGGGCAGATGCCAAGGGTAAGGTCAGCTGCTTCTTTGAGGTAATAGAGGGAAGGGCAATGGTGAGGGCATGAAGATCACTCACCCCAGCAGGGACATGATAGTTCTGAAGCACCAGGTCTGAGTCTACGATTCTATCCAAACAGCTACCAACAGGGTAGAGCCTGGAGATGAAGGAGCAGCAGCAAAGGCCTCAGAAATGAGGGCTTCTCCTGTCCACATCTGCACCTTCCTCCCGCAGATCCTCCGGGGGTGTGGCTCAGACCTCTGTGGAGCTCAGTCAACCTCCAGTGAAACAACGGCACCAACCACAGGAAGGAGAGGAGAGAACAAGGCAGTCTTCTGCCCCAGATATAGAGAATATTGGACAGCAGGGAAGGAAGGGCAGTCAGCACCTACCTCAAGGTCTCTTTAAGGGCAGCCCTCAGCAAGGGCAGGTCTGACATGGCCTTCTGGGGATTAGCAGCGATGCTGGCCTCAGCTGCTAGGCTCTCCTGCCGCAGGGCCTGCTGAACATCTGGGTTCCGAGCCAGCTCAAAAAGGGTCATTACCAAGGAAGTTCCTGTCTGCAGGAGGCAGAGAGCAATCTCAGACAGCCTCCCAAAGGGCATTGCTACTACAAAGATGACCTCCCCTGAGGAAAGAGCATGGACATACCAAAGTGGGACTCTGACCCACTCTAATACTCACCTGAACTCCTTGCCCTACATCCTGAGGGAAGAAACCCCTCACATGGTATTCCCCACCAACACCTCAGCAACTTCAGAATTTTGGTGATTTAGACCTGATCTGGTGCCCATTAAGAGGGACTTGGCCTTCCACATGCCCCTTGGAATTACCCTTATGGTCCATATCTCTAATTGGTCACAACATTTCACATTGACCCCTCCTGACCAGTGTAAGCCCTGAGCCTCTAGATCCACAAAACAGTCTCTGAGAGCGCTCTCTCTCTCTCTCTCTCTCTCTCTCTCTCTCTCTCTCTCTCTCTCTCTCTCTCTCTCTCTCGTCACCAGTAGGTTTCTATGCTGTACACTGAACATATCAACCTGGGTTTATGCTGCCTGATTGGCATTGGACATGGTACACGGCCCTTCCTTATGAGGCCCAGATTCTTGTTGGCCTCATCTGGCCGTGGTCCCTGCTTCAGGTAGCTTGCTGCCCTGGAGTGTAGGCATACAATTCTGACTTGTCAGACTCCCTTTCATGGGCTCTCTGTTCCCTTTTTGCACTGTTCCCATGCCTCTGGCTTCTCATTCCCAAGGCCTTATGCTAGTCTTCATCCTCTCTCAAGTTCTACTCCATGGTAGGAGCACAGTCACTTCTGTCCTTATTCTTTCTTCTCTAGAACTTGAGGCCTCTGTTCCTAATCAAAAAGCTTAGCACAGCATAGATCCATTGACAGGCAGGAAAACTGACCTGGGCCCACGTTCCTCACTAAATTGCACTGCCATATTCTCCCTTCTGCTCCAGTGGGTACCCTGAGTGCTTATCACTCCTTTGGCTTTGTCTTTCCTTTCATCGGCCTCGAGTACACTGACCTGGAGGCCTGCTCTACAGTCCAATAGAGAGGACCCTGAGCCTTCCTGGCCCACAGCATGCTCATGTATTGGGGGACATGAGGGGTAAGCTGCTGCCTGTCTAAGCTAACTTGTGCCTGGAATTGGATATGCAGGCCTTGCCTACGCACTATCTAGTCAGGTCACCCTTTCCCTCTGCTCAGACATTTTACTAGGTTCACAGCAAACAAACACAATAGAGGAATCATATTGGATGGTCCTGGGGAGGGAGGAACTGTGAGTGACTGTGCTTTGGGGAACACTCTGGGGTGTCATTGTAGGATTCATGCACCCTGGGATCCTGACCGTGTCAACACTTCCAACAATAAGTTCCATTGCGTTGGCATGGATGGCATCCATTGACAGAGTACTCTGTGCTACCATCTCTGACATGACACTCCAGGACTGTTGGCGACCCTCTGCCAGTTCTCGATACACATTCTTGATAGATTTTGTGACTGCGGAAGAGGAAACGTGGAGTCATAATCCTGGGATAAACCTCTGCTTCATCCCCCAGATGTTGTACCCCAGAACCTCAGTCTTCCTGGTGCTGTTCGACCATTGCTGGGTTAGGCGATCCTACAGTCACAGTGGAACCACACGAAGGGTTCCTGACTCCCTTTGTCTCTAATTCCTCCAAGAGCAGCCACAGCACTTGAAGTTAGTGAACGGGGTATCAGGGGACCATCGTCCACTGCCTGTGGCTGAGCTCAAGGCAGGGGTCCTTACCATACTCAGAGATGATATCCCAGGACTCAAAGTGTCCTTTCCACACCCCGGTGCTTGTCCAACGAGTCAAGCTCTTGGGTAAGAACATGAGCTGTGTGGTGGACTTGAACATTGAGTCCAGAGCATGAGTGAACTTCAGGTGCTCAGGGTTCAGGTCATGGCCTGTGAGGCCCAGACGCTCTCCGAAAATAACAAAATGGTTGGCTGCAGGGAGAATATTTTCAATGAACCAAGGCAGTCACTTCTCTCAATGTTTTTTCCTCCTTCCTGGCCTCTGCCGTCCCTGCCTCTCTCAAGCCTTCCCCACACATACCTTTCATGGTATAGTTGAACATATTGGACTGAATGTCTATAGACATGCTTCCATGAACATTCTCCAGCATTCTCTTCTTCAGGTTTTCCACAAAGTCCCTTGCTACCACATCCACCAAGGGGACAAAATATTGAATGGCTTTTGGTGACAGCATATTTGGATTCAGCTGCAGTCGGGTGAAGCGCCAGTCTGCCCCATTTCTGCAGAACACAGAGCAGAGCTACAGACACCTCCATGGGAAGACCTGGCCCCAAGCCTATGTCCATCTCCTTGACTCTCAGAGAAATCCAGGAAAAGAAGTGTTGGGCTCAGAGGCAGGCTCTGCAGGTCCTGACCCCACTCCTTTCTCCCAAAGCAGCCTCCCTGTGTTGGGGCAGAGGTCACTAAGTCTGAAGTGGATTAGCACATCCATACCAAGGGAGAAAAGAGACTGTGCTGTAGAGCTCTGCCTAACTGGCCTACACCACCACCCTACAGAAGAGAAGCCTAGCTGAGCTCACTGGCCCTGTCATGATGTAGTGTGGGGTCTCTGAAACGTCAGCATTGCCTGTCTCAGCTAAGGGATCCCATCTTCCCTGGGGCAGAATCAGCAGAGGACCACTAAGAACATCCACAAAATGAGGTCCAGGCTGCTGGGCTCCCATGAAGATTCTCCAGTAAACAGCGGGCAGGAGTTTGCACACTGAACCCCACAAGCAGGAAGCATGTCCTTTTGTGTGCTAAATCCTGCAACCATTTACAGTGATCATATGTACATTTGTGTGTGCAGACACACGTGACCTCAAAAATATTTGTTAACATCCTAGTACTCTGGGCATAAACCCAAGAGAGCAGTCATATATATTCCTTTAGAGAGTCAAGTTCTATATCTACACACGTCACAGGGTCATGCTTTCAAAAAATACAGGTCAAATCCCACAAGTATACAAGATATATGACAGATGCACATTCATGTCCCCAGTGCATCTTGAGCATTTCCATGCTTCCAGGTGATTTCAGACAAGGTTCCAAGGTCCTCATCTCTCTAGCCATTACTGAGAAAATACTGCTCTTTATGTGGTCTCGGGTAGCTGTCCATCACCTCCTTTTTCATTCTCAGCAGGAAGGACACCTTTGCAGTTCACACAGACTAAGCCACTAGGAGCCCCTCTCTCACCACCTTATTTAATGTTTGATTGTGAGCCCACAAGAGCTGCCAACTTCCTCTCTCCACCCCTTCGTCCCCAGAACGGTCCAGCCCAAATCTCTGTGAGTAAAGCATCCCCCAGGGAAACAAATCCATGTTGTTGGATATCAGGCTATGGAAGAAGCTGGCTGTGACCTTGATCCAGGGGTCTTCTACCCCCACCTTCCTGGGACAGTGTTTTAACCTAAGGGAAGGAGACTGGGAAAGGGATGTTGAGAGCAAGTGCTGTTTGGCCATCTCCCTCCTCCCCAGATCCCTCAAAACCTCCATGACATAGTACAAATTTATGCCTGGCAGAGACTGGTCTTCATATCCACCCCAGCCAGTTCTGCATCCTGTGTTCAGGACTCCAATCTCACCTCCCTCCTCATTCCCAATGTCCACTCACAGCAAGAACACACCACGTCTCAGGCCACGGAATTCCCTGTATGCCAGCCAGGGCATCGGGGCTTGCCGACACGGGACCATCCTCTCCACCTGGTACAGCTTCTCAGCATCCTCAGGCAGCATCACAGACACAATCTGTGTTCCCCCTGCACTGTGCCTGTGGTGAAGCACAGAGCCCTGCTGTAAGTGGAATGTCCTCCACCTGAGCTCGCTGCACAGCCAGCCCTGTCAGTGTGCTCTCTCATCTCATCCTCTCCTAGCCCTTGCTTCCCCCACAGGAGGACTCTCCCAGTGTCTGCACTCCACTTTAGCACTCTGTCCTCTTAGCAGTGAGAAGTGCCTTTCTCTGTCCATGTGGAGAGCCCATGCATCAGGCCCAGAACCTCCTGTTCTCCCTCCCTGTCTTCCTAAAGATGGAATGCCTGGTGCCCACTGGAGAATGCAGCACCTCATACCCTGCAGAGCCTGGGCAACCAGAGGACAAGAAGCTATGTCTGTGCCTGGCTATGGGGAAGGAAAGCCCTTACCTGAAAATGGGCCCCAGCTCCTGGAAGGCCTGGTGCACCTCCAGGTGTAGGTTCTCTTGGCCCTGCTCCCTCAGGATCTGTATCATCTTCAGCCACTTGTTCCTGGAGTATTGTGGTATGGCTTCAAAGGGCTTCGGTGTCTTGGGGGCCAGTGTTGCCGTAGTGCCCAGTGCCCTCGTCCATTGCAGGCACTGCCAGGGTCTTGCCCACACATCTGCTGTCACCCTGAGAGCCATTGCCATCCTCCTCTCTTCCTGTGTTTAGTCCGTGGCCTTTTATCTTCTCTTGAAGACATGAATCGCTGACTGATAATGTCACTGCAGGATGTGTCCCTGGACTTGCCCTAGAAATGTATACTGAGCTGATGGTTCTTCTGGAGGTAGAGGCTTTCTCCCTTGTCCTACCTCTGCAATGCCTGCTGCTGGGTGGGAAGGTGGGAGGGTGCAGACTCTACTTTAACACTCAAAAATAGTCCAATGGTGGTCTATTTTTCTCCTCCCCCACGGTGAGAGCTGTTAGATGCACATATTTTCCCTTTGTGGAACCTTGAATGATTCATCCTAGTTTAAAATTCCCTAGCCAAATTTAGGGAGTGGGTTTTTACTCACTGTCCTGATTTACGGTTAAGTGTTGGCTTTTAGAATTTCTCATTTCTCTCCAAATTGAGCAATAACAATGACTCCATTTGTCATAGGGTAAGAGGATGACTTAGTTGGTGAACTAGGAGAACCTGAGTCCAGATCTCTCAGAGCCTTGTAAAAAGCTAGGCCATTAGTGTGGGAGTCTAAACCCAGCATTGTGAGAGCTGAGAGGGACAGATACCAGAGCTTTCCAAGAGCAAATGTACACGTGTACACACACATATGCACACATGCTCTCACACACACACACGCACATATGTGTATACATGGGTATTTGCCAACACATTTCTGATGTTCTGATGTTTCTTATAAAGAAGAGATTTTTGTTGTTGTTCTTGCCACACAAAGACTTTCTGTGTGACCCTGGCTGTTCTGGGACTTGCTTTGTGGGCCTGGCTGTTTGCTACGTTTTAAGCTGCTTACTGAAAGGCTCCATTAGATCACAGATGGTATAGCAACCCTGCTCCCAGACAGATTAAGCTATGCCCCTGAGGCAAACAGGTTCCTCAAAAATTATAGGAGCTGACCCTTAAATATAAATCGGGACAGTTAGAAAATCCCACCATCCGTATCTGGCTAGTGATTTCTAAGTCAGGATGAATCATTCAAGGCTCCACAATAAAAGTAAATATGTGCATGTGAGGACTCTCACCCTGGGGAGGAGAAAGAAGGTTGCTACTGTGGAAGAGCATTCAGCTCCAGTAAAAGACGGGAGTCGTGCAAGCCCTGTCCCTCTCCCTCAGAGCTGCAAGATCAATCTGTGGTTTTGTCCAGTATCTGGGTCCTTGGCAGAGTTCATCAGTGCTATTTCCCATTTCCACTCTGAACCCTTCAGAAGTCAGGCCTTTCTTTTGCTCAGGGGGTGTCTCTGAAGGTTCCCTTTCAGACTCCCCCAGTCAGTCCCACCTCCTGCATGTCACAGCTGCCTCTCTTATCCTACTTCAAGATTCTGATGGAGCCATTCTCCAGACTTGTGAAGAAAAGCCTCAATTTCCCCTTCAGCTCCAGTGACATCAGCTCTTGTCTTCTGACCTGACTCTGTCGCTTCCCCAACCTCCCCACTTAAAGGCCCAATCATAACCACTCTGGTGTCTGGGTTTTCTCTACTATTACAAGAAGTGACTCTTGATGGCCTGCTTGCAAGACAAGATACATTTAGAACCCATCAGAGAATCACAAATAAGTGGGAGGTGCTAGCTTCCTGACATCCCTAGCTAGCGACTGGCCAGAGAGAAATCTACCAGCAGATCACTGACCTTGGTTTCTCTTCAACTTTTTATGTAATCTTCACTGTTGTCACTTTTCATTTCCCTGGCTACTGTATTGCTAAGGGGTATTGTGAATGACTGTGAGTGAAAAGTCATTGTGATTTTTGCCTGAGGAAGTTAAGAATCGATGCACACTCTTCTTGTCAGACTCCTAGAAGCAACGATCAGCTCAGAGCTGTGTGAAGTCTTTGGGGTTTTCTCAGGTATAGAGCCGCATCGCAAAGTGGAGACTAAGATCAACCACGTATGAGGACATCACAATGCAGCCAATGCTTTGTGTACTGACTTAAAAGATATTAATATTGAAGAATTAATCACTATAGCACATAGGCCAGTTGCCTTGAGACAGCATGTTCTAAGCAGGGGACAGGCAGAGGAGGGAGCTCACATTGTGGTCTCAGGAAATGGAAGAGCTGAGTCCTGGATCCTACCAGCCCCACCAAGAACACAACCGTGAAGACCAGGCTTCCTTCCACTGAGCTATACCCCCATAAACCTCACCACCTCACAGTGGTGTGATGAGCTGGAACCCTTTCCTTGGCGATAGGGGACGCTGAATCACAAGTACACCCTGCATGGCAGATCATATAGGCTCTGACCATCATGGCAAAAGACTTCAAACTGGGACTTCAACAACACAAGTTTATTCTTCACAGCCAAGGGAGTGATTGAGTGATGGAGCCAAGACTGCAGGAGTTCCAACCGCTTTCCTCGGCTTACAGAAGTCTGACTTCCTGTCTTCCACATGGGCTCTGTCTCTGTGACCTGGCACCTCACTCTCTTCTTGGGAGGCTCTCTGGGCATTGAAGTAGGCACAATGCAGTAACTTTATTTCACACGAATTACTTCATTAAAGGCTCTGACTACACTATCTCAAACTTAAAGGCTTTAGACCTTGGAATTTGGCACCCACATCTCAAGTAGATTTGTGCTCTGGGGCTGAGAACAGGAGACTCTGGGCAGTATATGCTCTTGGCCAAAATTTTCGCCCTACTGGCTTGAAACTGAAAGGAAACCTGAAAAAATTCGTATGCTCTGGGCCACTTTCACAAGTCAAGAATATTACCTTTGTCTATGCAGCATGCACTGGCAGACGTCAGGAAACACTTTGACCTCTTCAAAGAAGACCACCGTCCCTCTGGGGACTTCACACAGTATCTGGGATCTAGCAGGTCCTCCTGCCTGCATCTCTGATACCACAACCACCCAGTCCTTAGCAAGTGCAGCTGTGTCTACTCTTAAAACACTGTAGAGTCACCAGCTCGTTTCTGCCAGCTCCACTGTGAAAGGCTTCAAACAAAACACAGAGATGTCTGACTGGTCATCCACCATCTATCTATCTATCTATCTATCTATCTATCTATCTATCTATCTATCTATATCTATCTATCTATCTGTCTATCATCTATCTATCTATCAATCTATATCTATCTATCTATGTATCTATCATCTATCTATCATCTATCATACATCATATATCATATATCTATCTATCATCTATGTATCTTTTGCCCAAAAGAACCCATCTGTGTGTGAAAATGTTTTTGTGGGTCATGTCATAATAATGAGGATAAAGGAGGAGTTGACTTCTGGCTTTACTCTCTGACCCTTTGAAGGCCGTGGCCACCTGGAGTGACCGTTGGAAAGAATGGGGAAGACCGCTCAGGAGAGACTACCTATTGCCCTGAAGATACTCCTAATCTCTTCCCTGGCCTTGCCTGTACCTGATGCTGGAGGTCTTCAGCTGTAAACCGTGTACAGTTGTGTTGAATGATGACAGTGTGACCTCCTCCCCCCAAAAAACTCTGCTGGCAGGGAAGCGTGACCTTGGGTGTCAGGACAGAGGTAGGCTGGTGGACTGACTAGGGCCCCAGATGTAAGGTGACTAGCTGACAGGCCGGAAAGTGAGGATGAGTCTAGGGTTGGGCATCAAAACAAAGCGATAGGCCATCTGCACATCCTCTTGCCTCAGTGTCTCCACCTGGAAGGTTTTCAGCATCTGGAACACAAAGGGGGGTCCTTATGGCCTCCTTAGCAGGGCAGAGCACTGGCCCATCTACTGCTAAATTGTTTAGTGCAGCCACCATGCTGAAACTAGGACTTCCTGTGGAGCCATGAGGGTCCAGTCCTGCTCTAGAGAGTTCACCTAACTCAGGAAGACCAAATAAAAGCCTGAAGGCCTAGGCTTTTGTTCCAAATACTGCCCATCAGCACCCCAAATCTCACAGGCCCAACTCCGTCCAGAGGTGCTCACATGGTGAAGCAGGAGCAACACCTCCACCTCTGCCAGGCGTCGCCCTAGGCATTGGCGCATCCCAAAGCCGAAGGCCAGATGCTGGAAACTCCTTTTCCTCTCCAGCCAGCGCTGAGGCATGTAGCGCTCAGGTCTTGGGAACACTGCACGGTTTCGGCCCATGGAGTAGAGATAAAACATGACCAACGTCTGTGTGCAGATTCCAAGGGTAAGTTCAGCTGCTTTTTGAGGAGATAGAGGGAAGGGCAATTGGTGAGGGCATGAAGATAACTCACCCCAGCAGGGACATGATAGTTCTGAAGCACCAGGTCTGAGTCTACGATTCTCTCCAAAGAGCTACCAATGGGGTAGAGCCTGGAGATGAGGGAGCAACAACAGAGGCCTCAGAAATGAGGGCTTCTCCTGTCCACATCTGCACCTTCCTCCCTCAGATACTTGAAGGGTGTGGCACCCAGCTCTGTGGAGCTCAGCCAACCTCCAGAGGAACAACAGCACCAACAACAGGAAGGAGAGTAGAGAACGTGCCAGTCTTCTGCCCCAGATAATAGAGAATACTGGACAGCAGGGAAGGAAGGGCAGTCAGCACCTACCTCAAGGTCTCTTTAAGGGCAGCCCTCAGCAAGGGCAGGTCTGACATGGCCTTCTGGGGATTAGCAGCGATGCTGGCCTCAGCTGCTAGGCTCTCCTGCCGCAGGGCCTGCTGAACATCTGGGTTCCGAGCCAGCTCAAAAAGGGTCATTACCAAGGAGATTGCTGTCTGCAGGAGCCAGAGAGCAATCTCAGACAGCCTCCCAAAGGGCATTGCTACTACAAAGATGCCCTCCCCTGAGGAAAGTGCATGGACATACCAAAGTGGGACTCTGACCCACTCTAATATTCACCTGAACTCCTTGCCCTACATCCTGAGGGAAGAAATCCCTCACATGGTATTCCCCACCAACACCTTAGCAACTTCAGAGTTTTGGTGATTTAGACCTGATCTGGTGCCAATTGAGGGGGACTTGGCCTTCCACATGCCCCTTGGAATTGCCCTTATGGTCCATATCTCTAATTGGTCACAACATTTCACATCGACCCCTCCTGACCTGTGTAAGCCCTGAGCTGAGTGCCCCCCCTCTCCTCTCCTCTGAAGTCACCAGTAGGTTTCTATGCTGTACACTGAACATATCAACCTGGGTTTATGCTGCCTGATTGGCATTGGACATGGTACACGGCCCTTCCTTATGAGGCCCAGATTCTTGTTGGCCTCATCTGGCCGTGGTCCCTGCTTCAGGTAGCTTGCTGCCCTGGAGTGTAGGCATACAATTCAGACTTGTCAGACTCCCTTTCATGGGCTCTCTTTTCCCTTTTGCACTGTTCCCATGCCTCTGGCTTCTCATTCCCAAGGCCTTATGCTGGTCTTCATCCTCTCTCAAGTTCTACTCCATGGTAGGAGCACAGTCACTTCTGTCCTTATTCTTTCTTCTCTAGAACTTGAGGCCTCTGTTCCTAATCAAAAAGCTTAGCACAGCATAGATCCATTGACAGGCAGGAAAACTGACCTGGACGCACATTCCTCACTAAATTGCACTGCCATATTCTCCCTTCTGCTCCAGTGGGTACCCTGAGTGCTTATCACTCCTTTGACTTTGTCTTTCCTTTCATCGGCCTGGAGTACACAATGACCTGGAGGCCTGCTCTACAGTCCAATAGAGAGGACCCTGAGCCTTCCTGGCCCACAGCATGCTCATGTATTGGGGGACATGAGGGGTAAGCTGCTGCCTGTCTAAGCTAACTTGTGCCTGGAATTGGATATGCAGGCCTTGCCTACGCACTATCTAGTCAGGTCACCCTTTCCCTCTGCTCAGACATTTTACTAGGTTCACAGCAAACAAACACAATAGAGGAATCATATTGGATGGTCCTGGGGAGGGAGGAACTGTGAGTGACTGTGCTTTGGGGAACACTCTGGGGTGTCATTGTAGGATTCATGCACCCTGGGATCCTGACCGTGTCAACACTTCCAGCAATAAGTTCCATTGCGTTGGCATGGATGGCATCCATTGACAGAGTACTCTGTGCTATCATCTCTGACATGACACTCCAGGACTGTTGGCGACCCTCTGCCAGTTCTCGATACACATTCTTGATACATTTTGTGACTGCGGAAGAGGAAACGTGGAGTCATAATCCTGGGATAAACCTCTGCTTCATCCCCCAGATGTTGTACCCCAGAACCTCAGTCTTCCTGGTGCTGTTCGACCATTGCTGGGTTAGGCGATCCTAAAGTCACAGTGGAACCACACGAAGGGTTCCTGACTCCCTTTGTCTCTAATTCCTCCAAGAGCAGCCACAGCTCTTGAAGTTAGTGAATGGGGTATCAGGGGACCATCGTCCACTGCCTGTGGCTGAGCTCAAGGCAGGGGTCCTTACCATACTCAGAGATGATATCCCAGGACTCAAAGTGTCCTTTCCACACCCGGGTGCTTGTCCAACGAGTCAAGCTCTTGGGTAAGAACATGAGCTGTGTGGTGGACTTGAACATTGAGTGCAGAGCATGAGTGAACTTCAGGCTCTCAGGGTTCAGCTCATGGCCTGTGAGGCCCAGACGCTCTCCAGAAATAACAAAATGGCTGGCTGCAGGGAGAATATTATCAATGAACCAAGGCAGTCACTACTCTCAATGTTTTTTCCTCCTTCCTGGCCTCTGCCGTCCCTGCCTCTCTCAAGCTGGAGCCTTCCCCACACATACCTTCCATGGTATAGTTGAACATATTGGACTGAATGTCCATAGACATGCTTCCATGAACATTCTCCAGCATTCTCTTCTTCAGGTTTTCCACAAAGTCCCTTGTTATCACATCCACCAAGGGGACAAAATATTGAATGGCTTTTGGTGACAGCATATTTGGATTCAGCTGCAGTCGGGTGAAGCGCCAGTCTGCCCCATTTCTGCAGAACACAGAGCAGAGCTACAGACACCTCCATGGGAAGACCTGGCCCCAAACCTATGTCCATCTCCTTGACTCTCAGAGAAATCCAGGAAAAGAAGTGTTGGGCTCAGAGGCAGGCTCTGCAGGTCCTGTCCCCACTCCTTTCTCCCAAAGCAGCCTCCCTGTGTTGGGGCAGAGGTCACTAAGTCTGAAGTGGATTAGCACATCCATAGCCAGGGAGAAAGGAGACTCTGCTGTAGAGCTCTGCCTACCTGGCCTATACCACCACCCCACAGAAGAGAAGCTTAAGTGAGCTCACTGGCCCTGCCATGCTGTAGTGTGGGGTCTCTGAGACGTCAGCTCTGCCTGACTCAGCTAAGGGATCCCATCTTCCCTGGGGCAGAAGCCTCCGCAGAGGACCACTAAGAACATCCACAAAATGAGGTCCAGGCTGCTGGGCTCCCATGAAGATTCTCCAGTAACAGCGGGCAGGAGTTTGCACACTGAACCCCACAAGCAGGAAGCATGTCCTTTTGTGTGCTAAATCCTGCAACCATTTACAGTAACCATATGTACATTTGTGTGTGCAGACACACGTGACCTCAAAAATATTTGTTAACATCCTAGTACTCTGGGCATAAACCCAAGAGAGCAGTCATATATATTCCTTTGGAGAGTCAAGTTCTATACCTAGACACGTCACAGGGTCATGCTTTCAAAAAATACAAGTCAAATCCCACAAGTATGCAAGATATATGACACATGCACATTCATGTCCCCAGTGCCTCTTGAGCATTTCCATGCTTCCAGGTGATTTCAGACAAGGTTCCAAGGTCCTCATCTCTCTAGCCATTACTGAGAAAATACTGCTCTTTATGTGGTCTCGGGTAGGTGTCCATCACCTCCTTTTTCATTCTCAGCAGGAAGGACACCTTTGCAGTTCACACAGACTAAGCCACTAGGAGCCCCTCTCTCACCACCTTATTTAATGTTTGATTGTGAGCCCACAAGAGCTGCCAACTTCCTCTCTCCACCCCTTCGTCCCCAGGACGGTCTAGCCCAAATCTCTGTGAGTAAAGCATCCCCCACGGAAACAAATCCATGTTGTTGGATATCAGGCTATGGAGGAAGCTGGCTGTGACCTTGATCCAGGGGTCTTCTACCCCCACCTTCCTGGGGCAGTGTTTTAACCTAAGGGAAGGAGACTGGGAAAGGGATGTTGAGAGCAAGTGCTGTTTGGCCATCTCCCTCCTCCCCAGACCCCTCAAAACCTTCATGACATAGTACAAATTTATGCCTGGCAGAGACTGGTCTTCATATCCACCCCAGCCAGTTCTGCATCCTGTGTTCAGGACTCCAATCTCACCTCCCTCCTCATTCCCAATGTCCACTCACAGCAAGAACACACCACGTCTCAGGCCACGGAGTTCCCTGTGGGCCGCCCAGGGTTCCAGCGTCATCCGACGAGGGAGCATACTCTCCACCTGGTACAGCTTCTCAGCATCCTCAGGCAGCATCACAGACACAATCTGTGCTCCCCCTGCACTGTGCCTGTGGTGAAGCACAGAGCCCTGCTGTAAGTGGAATGTCCTCCACCTGAGCTCGCTGCACAGCCAGCCCTGTCAGTGTGCTCTCTCATCTCATCCTCTCCTAGCCCTTGCTTCCCCCACAGGAGGACTCTCCCAGTGTCTGCCCTCCACTTCAGCACTCTGTCCTCTCAGCAGTGAGAAGTGCCTTTCTCTGTCCATGCAGAGAACCCACGAGTCAAGCCCAGAACCTCCTGTTCTCCCTCCCTGTCTTCCTAAAGATGGAATGCCAGGTGCCCGCTGGAGAATGCAGCACCTCATACCCTGCAGAGCCTGGGCAACCAGAGGACAAGAAGCTATGTCTGTGCCTGGCTATGGGGAAGGAAAGCCCTTACCTGAAAATGGGCCCCAGCTCCTGGAAGGCCTGGTGTACCTCCAGGTGTAGGTTCTCTTGGCCCTGCTCCCTCAGGATCTGTATCATCTTCAGCCACTTGTTCCTGGAGTATTGTGGTATGGCTTCAAAGGGCTTCGGTGTCTTAGGGGCCAGTGTTGCCGTAGTGCCCAGTGCCCTCGTCCATTGCAGGCACTGCCAGGGTCTTGCCCACACATCTGCTGTCACCCTGAGAGCCATTGCCATCCTCCTCTCTTCCTGTGTTTAGTCCGTGGCCTTTTATCTTCTCTTGAAGACATGAATCGCTGACTGACAATGTCACTGCTGGATATGTCCCTGGACTTGCCCTAGAAATGTATACTGAGCTGATGGTTCTACTGGAGGTAGAGGCTTTCTCCCTTGTCCTACCTCTGCAATGCCTGCTGGTGGGTGGGAGGGTGCAGACTCTACTTTAAAACTCAAAAATAGTCCAATGGTGGTCAGAGCCTTCTTTTTCCTCCTCCAGGGTGAGATCTGTCAGATGCACATATTTTCCCTTTGTGGAACCTTGAATGATTCATCCTAGTTTAAAATTCCCTAGCCAAATTTAGGGAGTGGGTTTTTACTCACTGTCCTGATTCACGGTTAAGTGTTCACTTTTAGAATTTCTCATTTCTTTTCAAATTGAGAAATAACAGTGAACTCCATTTGTCCTAGGGTAATGGGATGCATAGTTGTTTGAGTATGAGAACCAGATTTCAGATCTCTCAGAACCCTGTAAAAGCTAGGCACATTAGTGTGGGAGTCTAATCCCAGCACCATGGGAGCTGAGAGTGACAGATACCAGAGATTGTTCGACAGCCAATCTATAGTCAAATGTACAAGTGTACACACATACAGGAATGTGTGCACATGCATGCACACATGGGTGCAAACGTGCATGTACATATGTGTATACATGGGTATTTGCCAACACATTTCTGATGTTCTGATGTTTCTGATAAAGAAGAGATTTTTGTTGTTGTTCTTGCCACACAAGGACTTTCTGTGTGACCCTGGCTGTTCTGGGACTTGCTTTGTGGACCTGGCTGCTTGCTATGTTTTACAGCTGCTTACTGGAAGGCTCCATTAGATCACAGATGGTGTAGCTACCCTGCTCCCAGACAGATTAAGCTATGCCCCTGAGGCAAACAGGTTCCTCAAAAATTTTAGGAGCTGACCCTTAAATGTAAATCAGGACAGTTAAAAAAACCCACTCTTCTTATCTGGCTAGTGATTTTTAATCAGGATGAGTCATTCAAGGCTCCACAATAAGAGTAAATATGTAGACAGGCGAAGGTTGGCGAGTCGGTTCCGTGCTTGCTTCGGCCCGCGTGGTCGTGCTGGGATGGAGTCCTCCTCGTCCTCTTCGGGCTCGGCTTTGGGCACCATGGACCCTCAGCGGCAGCATTTCGTCAAGATGGAGACGCAGAAGCCGCGCTTCCAGCAGCTGGTGCACCAGATGATGGAACTTTGCTGGGAGAAGGGCATAGATAAGCCTGGCCTAAGTTGGACAGTCCGGCTGAGGGCTATTTTGTGAACTGCGTTGAATGTTTCACTGGTACAAGCCAGTTCATCTTAAATAGACTGGAGCAGACCCAGAAGTCCAAACGTGTCTTCTCAGAAAGCCTTTCTGACTGATCTCAGCATTACCTCTTTGGAAAAGTAATTCAAGGAGAGAAGAGCTGCTGCTGAGGTGGTTAAAGAAATGGTTATGGGGGGGATTAACTCCCAATTCTCTTCATCATCTTGAGACAGATTGTCACCTGAGAATGAACAAAGACCAATTTATATGTATGGGAGTTGAGAGTCACGTGTATTTGGTTGTGTTTTTTAAGCTAACACTGTGGTAATAATTTAGATAAATGGGATTATGGGACACGTATTGCTGTGTATGGGACAGCACTTTCTCAAGGTCCCTTAACTACTTTGTATAATGTGGATAGTGGAACCGCTTTCTAGAATTGGATAGTGGGACCACGTCGGGTGAATCTCGATTCGTATGGGTTTATTTCTGAATGTTTTAGGGAGATCTTTGTGTCAGAAAATTGGCAGTGGGCAAATACCTGGCACTGATGAACTGTGAGCTTTCGTTCAAGTTTGATTTAGAGCTCAAAAAAAGTCCTATGGAGGATTCGTATAGACCACCTTCTTAGGTTGTCCTGCTGCCCTATACTGTGACTTACTTAAAGATCAAATTGAAAATACGGTCTCAAGGTAGAACAGGAAGTGTGAGAATCCAAAGGGCTTTAGTCATAAAGGAACCTAGCTCATGAACATTATTATTCTTACTACCAGACAGTCACAGGAAGAGTTAAATTACTCCATATGTCAGGATAGAAAGCATTCACAGATGAGCCTAAAGAAATAGCGATTAAGGCCAGTTTAAAACTAACAGCAGATTCAGGTGGAGGTGCAAACCTGATGTTAGTCATAAATCCATTAACTGCATTCTTTTGATCAGGGAAATAAAAGCTCAAAAGATAAAAAAAAAAAATTAAATATGTGCATGTGAGGACTCTCACCCTGGGGAGGAGAAAGAAGGTTCCTACTGTGGAAAAGCATTCAGCTCCAGTAAAAGAAGGGAGTCGTGCAAGCCCTGTCCCTCTCCCTCAGAGCTGCAAGATCAATCTGTCATCTTGTCCAGTATCTGGGTCCTTGGCAGAGTTCATCAGTGCTATTTCCCATTTCCACTCTGAACCCTTCAGAAGTCAGGCCTTTCTTTTGCTCAGGGGGTGTCTCTGAAGGTTCCCTTTCAGACGCCCCCATTCAGTCCCACCTCCTGCATGTCACAGCTGCCTCTCTTATCCTACTTCAAGATTCTGATGGAGCCATTCTCCAGACTTGTGAAGAAAAGCCTCAATTTCCCCTTCAGCTCCAGTGACATCAGCTCTTGTCTTCTGACCTGACTCTGTCGCTTCCCCAACCTCCCCACTTAAAGGCCCAATCATAACCACTCTGGTGTCTGGGTATTCTCTACTAAATCAAGAAGTGACTCTTTATGGCCTGCTTGCAAGTCGAGATACATTTAGAACCCATCAGAGAATGACAAATAAGTGGGAGGTGCTAGCTTCCTGACGTCCCTAGCTAGCGACCACTGTGTGCCTGGGTAGCTGCTCGCAGTTCATCTTAGCACTGAAGAGTTGCAGGCCAAGGAGGGAGGGAGGGAATCTTCAGCCCCAGAAGTCAGGACATTGGGTATCGGGCTATGCTAGACCAGCATGGGACGCTCATAACTCTCTGGTGTACTACCCTTTTGGAATAAAAGACAGTAGGAATAGATTTCAGTTTAGGGACTATAGAAAGCACAATTTGATGCCCGTTACTCTTGTATTTTCTGTACAGTAACACTCCTGCAGAACCTTAAAATAAAACCTGTCTCATGTTCTCTAGTAGAAGGGTAATGAGGTCCAAGCTAATGAGGCTCTGGAGAAGACCAAGGTCTTGCTGTGACTGGTCAGAGGCTATTGTATTATGTAGTCTAGGAAGCATATGGCTATTTCTACTCATGGCTTGGAAATTTGAATGTAACCAAATCAAGAGTAATAGACTAAGTTGTCCAGTGAAGCGACTTCAGGACAGCACACCATCCAAGCTGGGTAGGTTGCTCACTACTCTTAGAGTTCTACTATGAGAAGAAGAAAAAATGTGAAAATTTGTTTTTTGATGAAAGAAAGGGACATAATTGGAGTTAATGTTCCACACAGGGGAGACAAGTTTAATTTGGTCAAAACACACTTGCCTGTTAGAGAGATCCACACAGGAGAATCCTCACTCTTGCTTTTGCAGAATAGGAGCAGCATGTAGAGGCTAAGACCCAATCCTTGGAGAGCTTAAAAGTCCAGTCTTTACTGAGACTCAGGATTGAATGCAAACTCATTTGGAAGGCTTTCACTCCAAACTAATGGGACTCTACAGAGGGCTCCCAGAGCATCCTTCTCCAGGAGATCATCTCGGGAAAATTTTCCAGTTTCCATGCAGTGAGATGCTCAGACACTATTATAGCTGGGATAAAAAGGGACCCTTGGTTCTACCTCAAGTTGGCAGCAGAACTTTGGCAAGATGCTGATTTAGTAGGCATGCAGCATGTACCAGTATGAAGGTAAAAGAGACGGTGCCACGTTTCCAAAAAGTTGCTGATTCTAGACAATATGAAACTCTTGAGTGAGCTGTTCAGGAAACAGTGAGGAAGAATCCCATGATAGAGTGGAAACCTCAGGTATAAGAGATACCAGAAATGTGAAGGTCTGTCGAGGAAAGCTACAGGTGCTGAGTAGAGCCTGGTCAGTAGAGATCACGTACTACAGTCGGTAGACCTAGAGAAGTGGGGCTTGCCAGGCCCACTAAGCTCAGGTGATGCCATCATGAGCTAAAGATGCCAACCAAACATACAACTTGACATTTGATGTTTACCCTGCTGAATTATAGTCTTGCTTTGGCTTGATCTTCATTAACTGTGTCCCTGTGGTGGTTACCTGTAATTGCCAACTTGACACTGCCTGAAACCACTTGAGAAGAGAGTCTCAATGAGGGATTGTCCACGTGTGATTGCCCTGTGGGCAGATCTTTGGATGAATGTGTCTTCATTAAATTCACTGATACAGAAAGGCCCAGACTTCGGTGGGCAGTACCTTCCCTAGTCAGGAAGCCAAAATCTTGAAGAGATCAAGCTGACAGAAAGCAAGTGAACAATCGTGCCCATGGGTCAGCTCTTGATGGTGGATATGATGTGATTACCCTAAGTCCATTCCCTCAATGGAAGGTTGTAACTTGGAATTGAGAGCCAAATAAACGCTTTCCCTCTCAAGTTGCTTTTGGTCAGGCTATTTGATCACAGCAACAGAAATGAAACTAAGGCAGCCCGAATATCTCCCTTCAGAACAGGGACAGTTACTCTGAACCTTTGTATGTGAGAAGTGTATCACTTGGTGCTTAATTTTCATAAGAGATCACAGTTAAGAGATGGTCTTGGGTCCCAGAAGAGACTTTGAGCTTTTGTACAGCACTGTGACTGCTGAGTCGCAGGGACTTTTAAAGTGAAATGCAAACCTTTGAATTGTGAGCTATGGGCTTTTTTGGAGTCAGGGACAGAGTGCTATGGTTTGGCTGGGAAATGTCTCCACAGGCTCATGTATTTGAACACTTGGTCTTCAGTTCATGGCTCTGGATTTGGAGGTTGTAGAATGTTGGGGGGCAGGGTAAAGCCTCGCTAGAGAAAGAGGCTATGTGAAGGAAAGGTCTTAAGATTTATAGCCTGGCCCATCTGTGTCTTATGCATGTTTTCAGTTATTGTTCCAGCCAGATGTAAGGAGGTAAAGAGCCAAGCCTTGAGCTCCTGCCCCCATGGTGTCATCTGTTTCTGTCTTCCCTACCACAATGAACAATAGCCCTTGAGAGAGTTGGTTTGTCAACTTGCCAACATCTACAGTCACGTATAAAGCGGATCTCAATGAGGGATTTTCTGCATTCAGTTGGCTTGTGGGCTAGTCTATGGGTGAACGTCTTTCTCAGGATCAATAATGTGGGAAGAACCAGTCTACTGTGGGAAGAACCATGACCAAGGCAGAGAGTCTACACTGTATAAAACTGCATAAATCAAGATGAGCACAAGCAAAACAAACAAGTGAATTAAGTATAGCATCTGCTTTTCTTTTCCTTTGTGATTTACCAGCTGCTTGAAGTTCCTGCCTTGACTCCCCTACAGTGATGGACTGCAACCTGAAATTCTGAGCTAAAATAAACCCTGTATCCCCTAAGTTTCATTTTCTTGTGTATCAGAATATTTTATAACAGCAACAGAAATGAAGCTAAAACAGTTTTCAAGCCATGAACGGAAATGGTTTTCCCTCCATTAAGTTGCTTTTCTAAGATCTAATAAAGTATAACAAGAGAATTGGCTACCACACATACGTAATTCACATACAACTGTTTTTTGTAGTGGGAAGTTAGTCTGCTGTTGTCAATTTGTCAACATACAATACAGCACAGGTCGACATTCTGCAAATCTATCCTCTCTGCTGACTAACATTGTGTGCCTTGGGGCAACGCTTGCCTTTTCCCAAGGACCCAACCAATGGTTACTAAGGCTTTTCTACCATTGACTTTTGTGTAAAACATTTTTAAGGAACAATTCATTTAATATTGAGGAGGCAGAGGGAGGGAGGGAAGGATCTGGGTAGGAAAGGGAAGGGCAGGGGAAAGGGGGAATATGATGAGTATTGAGGGTTGGGACAGGAACAGGAGAGAAGCTCTGTGAGCCAGCAGCAAGAATGGGTTTGAGGTGGGAGCCCTCTAGAATATACCAGAGACCTTGAAGTGGAGAGACTCTCAGCACTCAAAGGGAGTGACCTGAGCTTAATCGCCCAACAGGGGGGAGAGGGAACTTGTAGAGTTTCCATTCAAAAGACAAGGCATCAAGTGGAAGCATGCTGATGCTGTCCCACAGTCAGAATTAATGACCCAAAATTGTTCCTATATAAAAGAATTTCAGGGACAAAAATGGAGAAGAGAATGAGGGAAAAGAGGTCCGGTAACCATCCTAACTTGGGATCCACCTCAAGGGGAGGCTCCTAAGCCTGACACTATTACTGATGCTATTGTGTGCTTTCAGACAGGAGCCTAGCATAGTCCAACAAGCAGCTGACGAAGACAGATGCAGGTTCTTATACCCAACCAATGTACAGAAGCCAGGGCCCACTGAGGTTGAATTAGGGAAAGGTTGGAAGAAACTGAGGAGGACAGTACTCCATAGGAAGACAAGAAGGCTCAATTAAACTGGATCCCTGAGATCTCTCAGACACCGAGGCACCAACCAGGCAGCATAAACCAGCTGTTGCAAGGTCCCTGACACATATACAGCAGAGGATTGCCTGGTGTGGTCTCAGAGAAGATGAGCATAACCCCTGAGGGACCTGAGGCCCCATGGAGTGGGGATGCTGGGCAAGGGTGGGGCATCCTCTTGGAGACAGTGGAGGGGAGGAATGGGATGTGGAACTGTTGGAGGGTAGACCAGGAGTGGGTAACACCTGGACTGTTGAAAAAAAAAAAGTAGGGTTTATGCCTGTGCCCAAAGGTGACCCGGTCCCACAGCTCTCTGTAGCCAAATCTCTTGGGAAAGAGAACTGAATTTTCAGAAGGACAGACAATCCTGAGGGCTCAGGGGAGACCACCACTTCTGCTCACATTCCTGGCCCAAGAGGAACCCGCCTGGAGCCCTCTGGTCACAGGAACTGAGGAGCAGTCTGGTACAGGATCCTTCTCGCTTCCACCTGCATCCACAGCTGATCCTGTTACACAGCTCTCTGCACCCAGAAACTGTTGGGGGAAAACATGTCTGCAGGAGTGCTGACACACAGGCTTACAAGAGGATCAAGGATTTGTCAGAGACAGCAAGACCAGGTAACACCAGAGACAACCAAATGGCAAGAGCCAAGCCCAGGAAAATAAGCAACAGAATCCAAGACTACTTGGCATCATCAGAGCCCAGTCCTCCCACCAATAAATACTGGATATCTAAACACACCAGAATAACAAGATTTGGATTTAAAATCACAACTTATGAGGATGATAGAAGACTTTAAGAAGGACACAAATAACTCCCTTAAAGAAATACAGGACAACTCCGGTAAACAAGTAGAAGCCTTTGAAGAGGAAACACAAAAATCCCTTAAAGAATTACAGGAAAACACAACCAAACAGGTGAAGGAATTGAACAAAACCATATAGGATCTGAAAATGGACATAGAAACAATAAAGAAATCACAAAGGGAGACAACCCTGGAGATAGAAAAATCTGGGAAAGAGATCAGGAGACATAGATGCAAGCATCATCAACAGACTATGAGACATGGAAGAGAGACTCTCAGGTGCAGAAGATACCATAGAAAACACTGACATAACTGTCAAAGATAATGTAAAACGGAAAAAGCTCCTAGCCTAAAGCATACAGGAAATCCAGGACACAATGGTAAGATCAAACCTAAGGATAATAGGTATAGAAGAGAGTGAAGTTCCTAACTTAAAAGGCCAGTAAATATCTTCAACAAAATCTTAGAAGAAAACTTCCCTAACCTAAAGAAAGAGATGAACATAAACATACAAGAAGCCTGCAGAACTCCAAATACATTGTACCAGAAAAGAAATTACTCCTGTCACATAATAGTCAAAACACAAATGCTTAAAAGAAAGAAAAAATATTAAAAGCAATAAGGGGAAAAGGGCATGTTACATATAAAAGCAGACCTATCAGAATTACACCAGACTTCTCAACAGAGAGTATGAAAGCCAGAAGATCCTGGGCAGAGATCATACAGACCCAAAGAAAACACAAATGCCAACCCAGGCTGTTATATCCAGCAAAACCCTCAATTAACATAGATGGAGGAACCAAGGTATTCCATGAAAAAACCAAATTACCTTTCCACAAACACAGCCCTACAAAGGATAATAAATGGAAAACTCCAACACAAGGAGGGGAAATACATGGTGGAAAAGCAAGAAGATAATCTTCTTGTAACAAACCCAAAAGAAGAGAGTGACACAAACATAATTCCAACTCTAACAACAAAAATAGCAGGAAACAATGATCACTACTCTTTAATATCTCTTACCATCAGTGGAATCAATCCCCCAATAAAAAGGATATAGATGAATATACTGGATATGTAAAGAGGACCCAGAATTTTGCTGCATACCAGGAACACTCTCCAGGGTCAAAGACAGACACTCCCTCAGAGGAAAAGGCTGAAAAACAAATTTCCAAGCAAATGGTCCCAAGAATGGCTGGAGTAGCCATTCCTATTGAATAAAATCAACTCTCAACCAAAAGTTGTCAAAAAAGATAAGGAGGACACTTCACATTCATCAAAGGAAAAATCCACCAAGATGAACTCTCAATCCTGAATATCTATGCTTCAAATGCAAGACCACCTAAATTCATAAAAGAAACCTTACTAAAGCTCAAAGCACACAATCATAATGGGAGACTTCAAGACACCACTCTCAGCAACGGACAGATCATGGAAACAAACTAAAGAGAGACTAACTAAACAAACTAAATGGAGAAACTAAGGGAATTTATGAACCAAAATGGATTTAACAGTTACCTATAGACCATTTCACCCTAAAACAAAAACATATACCTTCTCAGCACCTCATGGTACCTTCTCCAAAATGGGCCATATAATCAGTCTCAGGCATCAACAGATACAAGAAGATTGAAACAATCCCAAGTACCCTTTCAGATCACCATGGACTAAGGCTCATCTTCACTAACAACAAAAATGACAGAAAGCCAATGTACACATAGAATTTGAACAATGCCCTACTCAATAATAACTTGGTCAAGGAAGTAATAAAGAAATTAAAGACTTTTCAGAATTTAGTAACAATGAATGTAAAACATACCCAAACTTATGGGACACAATGAAATTAGTGCTAAGAGGAAATCTCATAGCTCTGAGTGCCTACAAAAAGCAACTGGAGAGAGCATACTCTAGCAGCTTGACATTATACCTAAAGACTCTAGAACAAAAAGAAGCAAATACTCCCAAGAGGAGTAAACAACAGAAAATAAACTCATGGCTAAAATAGACCAAGTAGGAACAAAAAGAACTATACAAATAATCAACAAAACCATGAGCTGGTTCTATAAGAAAATCAGCAAAATAGATAAACCCTTAGCCCGACTTACCAGAGGGCACAGAGACACTATTGAAATTAACAAAATCAGAAATGAAAAGGGAGACATAAAGGTTGGGGATTTAGCTCAGTGGTAGAGCGCATGCCTAGGAAGCGCGAGGCCCTGGGTTCGGTCCCCAGCTCCGGAAAAAAAGAACAAAAAAAAAAAAAAAAGAAGAAGAAGAAGAAAGAAAGAAAAGGGAGACATAAAAACAGAATCTGAAGAAATTTGAAAACTCATCAAATTCTACTACAAAAAGGCTATATTACGAAAGAATTGGAATTCAGGGCCCATACCTAAACATAGTAAAAGCCACATACAGCAAACCAGTTGCTAACATTAACCTAAATGGAGAGAAACTTGAAGCAATCCCACTAAAATCAGGGACTAGACAAGGCTGTCCACTCTCTCCCTACTTATTCAACATAGTTTTTGAAGTTCTAGCCAGAGAAATCAGACAACAAAAGGAGGTCAAGGGGATACAGATCGGAAAAGAGGAAGTCAAAATATCACTATTTGCAGATGATATGATGATATTTAAGTGATCCCAAAAGTTCCACCAGAGAACTACTAAAGCCGATAAACAACTTCAGCAAAGTGGCTGGGTATAAAATTAAGTCAGATAAATCAGTAGCCTTCCTCTACACAAAAGAGAAACAAGCCGGGAAAGAAATTAGGGAATCGACACCCTTCATAATAGTCCCAAATAATATAAAGTACCTCAGAGTGACTTTAACCAAGCAAGTAAAAGATCTGTACAATAAGAACTTCAAGCCTCTGAAGAAAGAAATTGAAGAAGACCTCAGAAGATGGAACCCACACACCTATGAGCACTTGATTTTTGACAAAGGAGCCAAAACCATCCAATGGAAAAAAGATAGCGTTTTCAGGAATTTTTGCTGTTTCAACTGGAGGTCAAGAAGAATGTATGAAGAAGAATGCAGATCGATCCATGCTTATCACCCTGTACAAAGCTTAAGTCCAAGTGGATCAAGGACCTCCACATCAAACCAGATACACTCAAACTAATAGAAGAAAAACAAGGGAAACATTTGGAACACATGGGCACTGGAAAAAATTTCCTGAACAAAACACCAATGGCTTATGCTCTAAGATCAAGAATCAACAAATGGGATCTCATAAAAATGCAAAGCTTCTGTAAGGCAAAGGACACTGTGGTTAGGACAAAACGGCAACCAACAGATTGGGAAAAGATCTTTACCAATCCTACAACAGATAGAGGTCTTATATCCAAAATATACAAAGAACTCAAGAAGTTAGACCGCAGGGAGACAAATAACCCTATTCAAAAATGGGGTTCAGAGCTAAACAAAGAATTCACAGCTGAGGAATGCCGAATGGTTGAGAAACATGTAAAGAAATGTTCAACATCTTTAGTCATCAGGGAAATGCAAATCAAAACAACCCTGAGATTTCACCTCACACCAGTGAGAATGGCTAAGATCAAAAACTCAGGTGACAGCAAATGCTGGCGAGGATGTAGAGAAAGAGGAACACTCCTCCATTGTTGGTGGGATTGCAGACTGGTACAACCATTCTGGAAATCAGTCTGGAGGTTCCTCAGAAAATTGGACATTGAACTGCCTGAGGATCCAGCTATACCTCTCTTTGGCATATACCCAAAAGATGCCCCAACATATAAAAAAGACACGTGCTCCACTATGTTCATAGCAGCCTTATTTATAATAGCCAGAAGCTGGAAACAACCGAGATGCCCTTCAACAGAGGAATGGATACAGAAAATGTTTTTACATCTACACAATGGAATATTACTCAGCTATCAAAAACAATGCCTTTATGAAATTCGTAGGCAAATGGTTGGAACTGGAAAATATCATCCTGAGTGAGGTAACCCAATCACAGAAAAACACACATGGTATGCACTCATTGATAAGTGGCTATTAGCCCAAATGCTTGAATTACCCTAGATGCCTAGAACAAATGAAACTCAAGACGGATGATCAAAATGTCAATGCTTCACTCCTTCTTTAAAAGGGGAACAAGAATACCCTTGGCAGGGAATACAGAGGCAAAGATTAAAACAGACACAGAAGGAACACCCATTCAGAGCCTGCCCCACATGTGGCCCATGCATATACAGCCATCCAATTAGACAAGATGGATGAAGCAAAGAAGTGCAGGCCGACAGGAGCCGGATGTAGATCTCTCCCGAGAGACACAGCCAGAATACAGCAAACACAGAGGCGTATGCCAGCAGCAAACCACTGAATTGAGAATAGGACCCCTGTTGAAGGAATCAGAGAAAGAACTGGAAGAGCTTGAAGGGGCTCGAGACCCCATATTTACAACAATGCCAAGCAACCCTAGCTTCCAGGGACTAAGCCACTACCTAAAGACTATACATGGACTGACCCTGGACTCTGACCTCATAGGTAGCAATGAATATCCTAGTAAGAGCACCAGTGGAAGGGGAAGCCCTGGGTCCTGCTAAGACTGAACCCCCAGTGAACTAGATTGTTGGGGGAGGGTGGCAATGGGGGGGGTGGGAGGAGAACACCCATAAAGAAGGGGAGGGGGAGGGATTAGGGGGAGGTTTGCCTGGAAACCGGGAGAGGGAATAACATTCGAAATGTAAATAAGAAATACTCAAGTTAATAAAAAAAAATTAAGATCTGATTCCTCTTTACCATTAAACCAAATTGTAAATTAATTCATACAGATAAACAGATTCATCAGTGTAATGAATGTGGTAAAGCTTTCACATGTGCCAATTATCTTTGCAGGCATAAAAGAAGTCATAGTGGAGAGAAAACTTTGAATATACTCCATGTCGTAAAGCCTTTGCATATCAGAGTCACCCTCAAAGGAATGAAAAAATTCATACTGGAGAGAAACCCTATAAATGTAATCAATGTGGTCAAACCTTTGCACATTACAGTCATCTCCGAATACATAAAAGAACACATCCTGAAGAGAAACATTATGAATGCAACCAACGTGGTAAAGCCTATGCACGATACAGTCAGCTTCAAATACATAAAAGAACACGTATCTAGGAGAAACCCTTTGAATGTAGCCAGTGTGGTAAAGCCTTTTGGTCACAATCATCTCCGAATACATAAAAGAACGCATACTGGAGAGAAACCTTATGAATGTGACTAATGTGAAAAGCCTTTTCATATTACAATAGTCTCCAAGTACATAACAGAACACATACTGGAGAGAAACATTATGAATATAATCAATGTGTTAAAGCCTTTGTATGTTACAGTCATCTCCAAATACATAAAAGAACACATACTGGAGAGAAACACTACAAATGTAATCAATGTGATAAAGCCTTCGCATATCACAATAGTCTCCAAGTACATAACAGAACACATACTGGAGAGAAACATTATGAATATAATCAATGTGTTAAAGCCTTTGTATGTTACAGTCATCTCCAAATACATAAAAGAACACATACTGGAGAGAAACCCTACAAATGTAATCAATGTGATAAAGCCTTCGCATATCACAATAGTCTCCAAATGCATAAAAGGGCACATCCTGGAGAGAAACTCTACAAATGTAATCAATGTGGTAAAGCCTTTGAACGTCATAGTCATCTTAAAATACATAAAAGGACACACACTGGAGAGAAACCCTATGAATGTAACTAATGTGGTAAAGCCTTTGCACATCCAAGTCATCTTCAAAGGCATGAAAGAATTCATACTGAAGAGAAACCACATGAATGTATTTAATATGGTGAAGCCATTGCACATTTATATAGTCTTCATGATCATAAAAGTGTTCATACTGGAGAGATTCTATGCATATAAGCAATGTGGTAGAACCTCTGTGTTATGAGTCTACTTAGGACCAATACAACTCCAATACCTAGTTAATGCAGATGACAAGAATTTATGTAATCAATCTGATCAATCAGGACTGTGGAATATACTCAGGAGCTCACCTGCAACCCATGTTATGAATCTTTTAATTTTGAAAACCACAAACATATGTGACAAGTTACACATACATTTTCCACCACTCAGCATTTAGGGATAGGGGCTTTCTTTAAGTGATTGCACAATATCAATGGATATAGAATATAGGTTTTACCATCTAACCAATCATATCCATTTGTTCTTTTGCCATTAGGAATAGTCATGTTTTGTGAAAGAAAAGATGAATAACAGAAGCTGTTCAGCTATTGGTAATTCTCCAGCTCCCCTAGAACCTAGGAACTTTAACATAGTTTCATTCCATGATTAAATAGAGTCCAACAACAAAAACGCAGTACTTAAAACACATTTCTTTTGCTTGTTCCCAAAATTTGTATATCATAGTTCTCTACAAATACATGAAAGAACACATCCTGGAGAGAAACCCTATGAATATAAGCAGTGTGATAAAGCCTTTTCTGGCAGTGGCCATGCAGGGACCATACTATGAGTGTTTCAGTGATAGGATTCTCCTGTGGCAAGGCCCATAGAAATCTCTTCCAACTTAACAAAGACCTGGGGTGAATTTGGTGGCCTCTGTGCTTATAATCTAGATCATGTGTGCTACAAGCTCTCCTTGCTTTTACTATGCTATTAATACTCAAAAATGTTTGCTTTCACCTTTTGATCATGGGCGAGGCTGGGTTCATGTAGGCTGAAAGCTCTATGAATGATTCTGTGTTTTTCTCAATACTCTTTCAAGGAGTAAAGGCCTCCTCTCTTCTCTTTGCCTCTGTTGGTTCATCAGATGCGACCATTAATCCTGAGTATTTGGAGGCACGTAATCATGTCCCTAGAAAAATAGCTACAGTAACATTGAGTAAGTCCCAAAGAGGTCAGAAAAGTCGATATGGGGAGTAAGGATAACAAAGGGTGGGAGAAAGAGAGAAAGAGCAAGCAAGGCAAGGAAGGAGAGAAAAATGATGTAATGGGGGGGGTGGTGACAGGGAAAGTGGAGGGAAGAGAGGGAAGGATGGAAAGGGGAGGGGGGCTGGAGAGATGGCTCAGTGGTTAAGAGCACTGACTGCTCTTCCAAAGGTCCTGAGTTCAAATCCCAGCAACCACATGGTGGCTCACAGTCATCTGTAATGAGATCTGATGCCCTGTGAAGACACCTACAGTGTACTTCTATAATAGATATAAATAAAAAAGGGGGACTGGAGAGATGGCTCAGCGGTTAAGAGCACCCTACTGCTCTTCCAGAGGTCCTGAGTTCAATTCCCAGCAACCACATGGTGGCTCACAACCATCTGTAAAGAGATCCGATGCCCTCTTCTGGTGTATCTGAAGACAGCTACAGTGTACTTATATATAATAAATGAACAAAACTTTTAAAAAAAGGGGGGCGGTCCCCAGCTCCGAAAAAAAGAACCAAAAAAAAAAAAACAAAAGGGGGGGGAAGGGGAGGGAGAGAGAGGCAGAGAAACAGAAAGACAAAGAGTACAAAATTTCTGGATTATATAGGAAGAGCTTCTGGGGAAGGGAAAACTTGGCCCCTGGGCTGTAAAGTTCAAGGTACAAGGTGGGGTATGCCAGACACGCCCTGTTACAGGTGGGGACTGAGGAGTGCTGGGAGAACCTGGAGGCCCAGACAGCTTTGGTGTGTTAAATATATGAAGGTCAGCTGATTGTCGGGTCTGAATCCCAACAGCCACAAAACAAAACTCTTGTTTCCTCAAATCTCTCTTTAATTGTTAGTATCTTGGGCACCCTTTCACTTGTGGGACAGATTAATAGCTCCACTGGAAGTTGAGCATGGGGGTTATGCAAACTGTATACCTTGATTCCAGGAAGGGAAAGAGCTTACTGAGTGTTGTGAGCTGAGTTCATGTTGAAGTGAGGACTTGGTGAGCACAGGGTCACCGCTCACAAAAGGGAGGAGCAATAGGCTGAGCAGTGGTAGGTGGTCTGGTGGGTACTTCCTAAGGCTAGGCGGGGAGACAGATGAGAACGCTATTGGAGGACAGGCACAAGTGCTACTGAAATGCAAATCCCTGTAGATCTGGAAATGGTCTGGCCCTGGGCTTGAAGCTTAGGCCGAGAGCTGTGTATCCTCACTGTATCTTCAGCTCACTCTAACCCTTCGGAGGTGCTCAAGTCACTCAAGACTACTGGCCAATCAGAGTCTTCACTGGACGAGCCAATCAGAAGAGAAGGCGGGCATTTCCGGGTGCCTTGTTGCAGGATTCGCTTAGTCGCCAAGCCTTCTTAAATGGTCCTGGCTGCTGTGCTCTGTGTCCCGCGGTTGGATTCTGTGAGGCATGCTCAGGCAAGCTCAAAGTTGCGACATGGTGAGCACATTGTCAGGGCACACAAAGGGGCAGGAGACATGAAGGGCCCCGCGGGCTGGTGGCGGGGCTGGAGGGGGGGGCTGAGCAGTGGGAGCTGGTGTGGTGGGTCATTCCCGGGGCTAAGTGGGAATTGGCCACTTCCTGTGGGGTCTTAGCCACTCACTGGACCCAGAGGCAGTTTCTGAATAACTTCCCTGTAGGGGTGCAACTGTGCAGAGCATTTGGGTTGTGTATGGAAAGATCCTTGGCGTGATCCCAAACTCTGAAGCCTGGTTTCTACAAGTTCTGTTCATAGCATTTAACATTAAGGTGTAAGATCCATTTGGAGTTATTTTGTGGAGGTTGTGGAAGGCATCTCATGTGCTGGGTAGCAATCCAATATCAAGCTGTAATGTAAGAGTAGAATTGATGATGTAAAGGATTTGCTAAAGGTTAGGAGATAGCAAGGCACACCAAGTAGAATTTAGCTGAGAGAGGACTGCCTGCAAAACACCCCACGTGTAAGTAGTAAGCTAACCAGGCCTGCTAGAGATTAGGATGCTAGGATACACAAGTTTGTTCACCAGGATTGTCCAGAAATATGGCACCAGACCCTGATTTGCAACCAGCCACTAGGCCCCTCTCCATATCAAAGAGCAGGCCTCTAACAAGCTGATCAATGGGGCATTACAGGATCACAATCAACAGTAAGGCCTGGTGTGCCATAAAGGTTTAGTTTTCTTCTTGAGAAAAGCATAGTTCTGCCACATGGGCAAGATGACACCCGGTGACAACCATTAGAAAAGGTAAAACAAGGGGTTGGGGATTTAGCTCAGTGGTAGAAAGCTTGCCTAGCAAGGGCAAGGCCCTGGGTTCTGTCCCCTGCTCCGAAGGAAAAAAAAAAAAGAAAAGGAAAGGTAAAACAACAACAAAACACTGTTTTATTGAGTGCTGGCCTGATCAAGCTATGCTTTCCCTCCTTTTCCTGAGATCCCCATGTTTGAGCTCCTTCTGAGACTCAGGGACATGCTTGCCAGAGCCAGTAAGCATCTAGGGCCTTGTCCTTGGGAGCTTTCCCTGGGTCCCTGGGTATAGAGATAAAACAGCTCCCCTAAAACCAGGAATATGCTTGGGGCCAGGGCATTTGGGAGAGGCTGCTTAAGATTCTGAGAAAACAAGTCTTCCCTGTTGTGGTTTGCCCTGAAGTTTTCTGTATTTTGATGCTAATTCCCCTGCCCCAAGGACAGCTGCCTAGTCACCTACTCAGAACTCAGGTGACTTCACCAGACCACCTCCCCATTGAATTTGTAAAGTACAGGTGAGGGGCAGGTACAGGATAGAAGGAGGCCTATCATTGGAGGAGAAGGAAGGATGGGCAGGAGAGAAGTTTGAAAGAGGAGGAGGAGACTAGGACAGAAAGGAAGAGACAGGAGAGAGGAGAGGGGGAGAAGCCATGGCAGGTGATGTTAAGAGTCTGCTCTGTGTATTTACAGGTTGTTATCAATGTTCCTAAGGGATGGTTGGTACTGGGCTTTGTATGTTTAAGACGGCAATTATATCTTACCAATTGGATCTAAGATTATTGTGTTGTGTGTTCTTTATGTGGGGGTTTGAGTGTAGGAAAGTGTGCGGCTGGGATGTGTTTCTGCCAAGATACCTAGCAGATATCTTGGGGCACTGCTGTGCCGGACCTAGCGGGATAAAAGACCAACAATACCCTCTTTATTTTTACATTTTTACAACATCACTTCCCACCTTATGGGGCTATGGTTCCCAAGGCCACTATAGGCTTGGTAAGGAATATTTTTGAAATACACTGAGTTCCTTGTGCAGCACCGTTTGATTAGACTTTTCCTGAGTGTGTCCCATTATATGATGTTTCTGCTAAGTTCGTAGTTTAATCTTTCTGCTGACTTCATAGATGTCTCCCGTTTCTTTCCATTTCCCTTTTCTAAACCATATGCAAGGTGACATTCTTCTTAAGCTTATTTAGCTTAAGACCACTCCACCCCCACCCCAGTTTTTATACTTTCTAGCTTCTCCTTTTCCTATGTTTTTCTTCATCTGAGACCTTCCACTTAGGACACTGTCACTAACCTACTGTTTTAGGGCACTGGTGTACTTAAGAAACATCCTGGAAATGTTTGCTGTGTAAATGGCCTATCTAAGTGGCCAGACTTGTAGCCTCCAGTTTATATTTAAATTGTTCAAAACTTAACCTGGAAAAAAAAATGGGCTGGGGAGATGGCTCAGCAGTTGAGAGCACTGACTGCTCTTCCAGAGATCCTATTCCCAGCAACCACTGTTTCCCCAACCTGCACTCCCAACTACCCCTCACTTCTATCCTTTCCCCAAGATCCACCCCCCCACACACCACCCATTTCCTCTTCAAAAAGGAGCAGACATAACAGACAAAACAAGATAGAAAAAGACAAGGTGAAAGCCTTCATATTGGACAAGGCAACCTGATAGGAAAAATCTCAAGATCAAGCCAAAGAATCAGAGTTACACCTGCTTCCACTCTTAGGAGTTCCTCAAAGACACCAAGCTAACAGCCATAACATATCAGCAGAGGACCTAGCATAGACCCATGCTTGCCATTTAAGTTTCTGTAAGATTCCTAGAAATCCAGTCAGTGTTAGACATGGGTTCCCTCTCATGTCAAGGGCCTCAAGTTAAACCAAACATTGGTTGTGACTCAAACAAATTTGTTACCATCATGCCCCAGCACATCTTAGGAAGGACCCATTGTAGGTGTGTGTGGGTGTTGGGGGCGGAGGGGGGTTTCCAGGCTTCTCTTTCTTCTTTTTAGCCTGTAGAGTACCTTCTCTCCTCAAAGAGACTAGAACACAGGGGTGAAGGCTCCAAGCCTGTACTCGCTTGACCTCTGCATTCAGTGAACTGTGTGGAATTTGTCCTTAATGATCAGTCCCTGCTGTCAGTTATCTGAGAGCAAAGTTTGTCCTAGCATCAGCATGGATTGTTGAAGGGTCTCAAGGGACCTCCTTAGCCAACAGCTCAACCAAATGTAATTTATTAGCAACATTGAAGCCCTGCCTAGTGTCAAAGGATGGTCCCTTCAGACTCCATATCCTCCATTACTAGGAGTTTTCATTAGGGTCACCCTGGTCATCCAGGAAGTTGTCATTGTACTGGATTTCTACACTAACTCCCAAACAACCCCTAATTCCAGCTGTTTCTTCCTGCATTGTACTTTCCCCTGCATCCCCCTCAACTGATCCTCCCTACTCCTGTTCCCATCAAACTCTGGTCTACTCACAGAAATTATTCTATTTCCCCTTTAGAAAGAGATCTGTGCTTCCTCCCTAGAGCCCACCTCTTTAACTAGCCTGTCTGGGTTTGATTATTATTTACCTAATAGGTAATATCCACTTGCAAGTAAATGCATGCCATGTTTGTCATTCTGGGTGTGATTTCTTTAGTTGCATTTACTTGCCTGTAGATTCATGATGTCATCTTTTTAAACAGCTGAGTGATAAATGTACCACATTTTTGGTTTACCCCATAGGGCTCAAAGTGAGTCTTAACTACCAGGAGATCCCCCAAGTGAGGCATGAGAATGGAGTTTGATGCAAAGGCAAGAGTTTATTTTCGGGTGTGTCAGGGTCAACCTTCAATAAGCCCCTTGTAGCGAGGGACTGGAAGGTGACCCCAATGGCTGTGACAAGCAGTTTTTATACTTTCAGAGGTACAGGTTACATTAGCAGGTTTACAGTTCAAACTTATATGGCATGCATTTGAGCTCTTCTCTGGGACCAGAGGGTCAGGCTACTATCAGTACATTCTGCAGGATTTTCTTTTTTTTTTTTTTATTATTATTATTAACTAGTTTTTCTTATATACATTTCGAGTGTTATTCCCTTTCCCGGTTTCCGGGCAAACATCCCCCTCCCCCCTCCCCTTCCTTATGGGTGTTCCCCTCCCAACCCTCCCCCCATTGCTGCCCTCTCCCCAACAGTCTAGTTCACTAGGGGTTCAGTCTTAGCAGGACCCAGGGCTTCCCCTTCCACTGGTGCTCTTACTAGGATATTCATTGCAACCTACGAGGTCAGAGTCCAGGGTTAGTCCATGTATAGTCTTTGGGTAGTGGCATTCCTCAGCTGTGAATTCTCTGTTTAGCTCTGAACCCCATTTTTTAATAGGGTTATTTGTCTCCCTGCTGTCTAACTTCTTCAGTTCTTTGTATATTTTGGATATAAGCCCTCTATCTGTTGTAGGATTGGTAAAGATCTTTTCCCAATCTGTTGGTTGCCGTTTTGTCCACAGTGTCCTTTGCCTTACAGAAGCTTTGCAGTTTTATGAGATCCCATTTGTCGATTCTTGATCTTAGAGTATAAGCCATTGGTGTTTTGTTCAGGAAATTTTTTCCAGTGCCCATGTGTTCCAAATCTGCAGGATTTTCAAGAATGTCCGTGCTCCTCCCAAGAATTGTGGGTGGAGAATGGAACTTGTCCTAGCCTTGACCAGAGGCAGTTGATGTAAAGCTGGCAAAAGCCCTTAGGGTCCCCATAACCTACCTACTTTCAACCAGGCCAAGCCTCCTGATAGCTCTTAGGCTTCAGTAAGAACTAGGGTCCTTCAACCCATTCTTCAGTTGAGGTACTTTTCGGTTGTTTCTAGGTTCTGGAAAGTGTGAATAAATATGCTATGAACATAGGTGAGCAAATGGCCTTGTGGTAGGGTGGAGCAACTTTTAGACAGATGCCCAAGAGCTTTATAGCTGTGATTTGAGATAGATGGATTCTCAGGGTTCTGAGGCACCAGGACTCTGAGGAAATGCTCATTTCCATAGTGGCAGTATTAGTTTGCACCCTACTAGCAATGGAGAGTTGTTACCCATTCTCCACATCCTTACCAGCATGTCTTGTCACATGTATTGATCTTAGCCCTTCGGACATGTGCAAGATAGACTCTCAAAGTAGTTTTGATTTTCATTTCCTTGATTGCTGAGATGATAATGATATCT
>NC_046154.1:247928723-247986223 GCF_011064425.1 Rattus rattus
CCAGGAACAGAAAAGGTAACTGGCTGCAGTTTGTTTGCTTGTTTGTTTGTTTGCTTGTTTGTTTGTTTGTTAGTGGATGCTTTTGCCAGTTGGTTGCAATGAGTTTTCTCTCTACTGCCAACTTGGGAGGAGGAGATGGGCACCAGAGTGAGACTCCATCTCAAACAAACAATAGACAAAATGGAAGTTTTGTCATGCTTCCAAAACAAGCATTCTGGGTATCTGATAGCTGACACTGTGATGTGGCAACCTCAGAGTGGGGTTATCGCTATGCCTGGGCCCTGATCTCTTCTCCTTCAGGCATATTGGATCAAAGCCAGCTCTAATGACCATGTCTTATCTTAATTGCCTCTGCAAATACCCTTTCTCCAAACACAACCTCGCTCGCTATGGGATGGGATGGTGACAGGTAGGAATTAAGTGTGGCTGTCTAGGCTGCTGTTCAGAACATGAGAGAACTCCTGGTCTGTCAGCAGCAGGGAGACCAGGGAGACAAAGGGATTGTCAGATAGAGGAACTGCCTTCTGGGAACTCTTGGAGACTGTGCCCACAAATCACACGCAGTCATCACATACATGCCCCAGCACTTGTACACATGTCCAGTTGGGCGACCATAAGGATGGTTGGTGGTCTGGGAGGGAATCTAGCACCTCGACGGGCTGGCCCGGAAACAGGCGTCCAACCTGGAAAAGGGTACACCGTTGGCCTAAGAGGCCAGGTGGGACTAATGTGAGCTACCCTGACCTGTCTCCATTCTCACATGACACTTGAAGTCTCATCCCAGGTTACCTAGGCTGAGAGATGTAAGTCACTTGGCTGGCAGACTTCAGTCTGCTGGAGATGTTGTGTAACGAGAGGATATTTGTTTCCTGGACAGTGGTACCCAGGTGAAGCAAGCCCAAGGCTGCCTCTAGGTGGTCCTGGAAATGCACTGAAGCCCAAGACCCCTCGTTCTTTCCTTATGTGGGCCCATGGTGACCTGCCACCTGGAGTGAGGGGGAGGATGTCCTTGGCTAGATATAGGCCTAGATCTGCCCTGTATTACACAACCTTCTTGGGGTCCGCTGACAGATCCGGAGGGTCTCCCCTCCATCCAGAGCCTGTGGATGACCCCCTAGATTGTGCTGCGTGTTTATGCCCTGTCCTGTGACTCTCCACATAAAAGAAACAACTGTTTGTTCCAAAGAGGGAGGGAGCCAACAGACTAAGTAAGATCCCACCAAGTTTAGCTTGGAAAAAATGTATAAATGAGTCTGCTGGGGTTACACACAGGGTGACTCACAGGCAGCTGCACGACTAAAATGTCCCAATCCCTGATTTTTTTTAACCCCTTACATACTTTTGTATTTCTGAGAGGACAAACTTGGGCAAGGGATGGCAGCTGGGCTCTCTGGATAGGTATCTTGTGAGCTTCTCTTAATAGCCCAGTGTTGTAGACCTAGCTGTCTCCCCTACAGTTGGACTTTCTTTCTTGTTCTAGTTTGCTTTCTGTTGTCTGATAAAACACCACAACCAAGACCAGCCCAGTGAAGAAAGGGTTTATTTGGCTTGCATGACCCCGTCACAGTCTGTCATGAAGGGAATTTATGGCTCGAGCTCAAGACAGGAACCAGGAGCCAGGAACTGAGGATATGGGGAATGTCTGTTCGCCATAGCTTTCTCAGCCTGCTTTCTTACACAAACCAGGACCGTCTGCCCAAGGGTGGTGCTGCCCACAGTAAGCTGGGTCCCTCAGCATCCATCATTAATCACGAAAATGCCCCCCAGAGACTCCCCTGGAGGTCAATCTGGTGGGGGCATCTTCTCAACCAAGCTTCTCTGTTGTTGAAAGACTCCAGTTTGTGTGCAGTTGACAAAAACGAACTAGCATATAAGACTTTGGTCCAAGATCCCCTCTAGGTCACCACAGCTGTTCAACTTCCGTCATAGTAAAGGTCATAGCGAGCTCAAAAGAAATAGCTATCAGGGGTTGGGGATTTAGCTCAGTGGTAGATCGCTTACCTAGCAAGCACAAGGCCCTGGGTTCGGTCCCCAGCTCCGAAAAAAAAAAAATCAAAAAAAGATTCCTCCGACTCTTGCAGTGTTTCTCTGTGGCCCCGCGCCATGCTCTCTGTACCTTAAGTGTGTTTTCTTTAGGAGAGGTATTCCATTCAGGGATGGCCATTGTCTGCCACAGCGCTACGTAGATAACAGCAACCAACCCTCCTTAGAATAATGGCGTAATCCAAGCCAGTGAGCAAAGTCTCACAGACAAGCTAGTCCTAGTGATGTATTAGTTTTGTTTCCTGTCACTGTGAAAACTCTGATGAAAGCAGCTTAAGGGAGAAAGGGTTTGCTTTGGCTCAAAGTCCAAGGTCCAGACCATCATGGCAGGTAAATCGAGGCAGGAGGAGCTTGAAGCATTCGGTCACAATAACATCCACCATCCAGAGGCAGAGAGAGCACAAGGAATGGTTGCTAAGTGCTCAGTCACAGACTCCACTCCGTGCAGTTCAGGAAGCCCTGCCGAGGGGACAGCGCCACCCACAGGAAAGATGTAATCATCCAAAATAATCAAAGTATGTTCCCCATGTACATGGCCAGAGGATTGTCACCCAGGTCATTCTAGAGCCTTTCAGGTTGACAACCGACACTATCAGGTCTATAATCCCAATGAAGGCTGAAGGCTGAAGCAGGAAGATAAGTTCAAGGCCAACCTTGAACCAAAGAGACCCTGTCTCAAAATTAAAAATCAAAAGGAGGACTGAGCTGACTCAGCAGACAAAGTGCTTGCGTGTATTCACAAAGCCGAATTCCAGTTCGAGTCCCCCACAAAAGATGGATGTCGCAGCATGCCTATAACCCCAGCTCTGAGGAAGCTGACACAGGAGGTTCTCTCGGGCTTATTTGACTGGATTGATAGCTCCATGCTCAATGTGAGACCATACCTCAAGAAATAAGGTGGAGCTGGGCACGGTAGCACACAACTCCAGCCCCAGCACTCAGAAGGCAGAGGCAGAGGCAGGCAGATCTTGGAGTTTTCAGGCCAGCCCGGTCTACAGCATAAATTCCATGGCAGCCCAGGGCTACACAGAGAAAGCTTGTCTCAAATAAAATAAAATAAAATAAAATAAAACAAAATAGAATAGAATAGAATAAAATGTAAGGTGGAGGGGCCTATGAGACAGCTCTACAGTTAAGAGCACTTGCTACTCTTGAAAAGAGCCATGTTCGGTTCCCAGGACCCACAGAGTAGCTCACGACCCTCTGTAGCTCCAGGTCCAGGGGATCCAACATTCTCTTCTTACTGCTAGGGCATCATGCGTGCATGTGGTACACAGACATATGCCAGGAAAAACACCCAAATACATAAAATAAGAATAAATAAACCTTTCTAAAAATAAACAAGGTGGAAAGCGGTAGAGGAAGGCACCTACATTAACCTCTGGACTTCACACTCACGAATACACACACACACACACACACACACACGCACACACACACTCACAAGTAGAAAGAGCTCAATTACAGAGTACTTACCTAGCATGTATAAGGTCTTAGGTTTAATCCCTAGCTGTTGTTTTTAAAGTCACGGACATCCAAATGGCCTGTGTCCTTTTTATCTTGTCTCAGTGGACAATAGCCAGAGACTCCTCTGACCTGAGCCCGCCAGTGAAAACTTTTTTCAGTGCCCATGTTACTTACTGGAAGAAACCACTGCTTTTCAAGGGGTTCTAAGAAGTCAGTCCAGTTTGTGGGGGCAGAGGAAATATCAGTCCAGGGTATGCATGCTTAACCTGAGACTCTGAGTTGTCCACAGATCCAGCAGTGTGACCACTTAGGAATCTCTGCAGTAACTTCCACAACCATAAAAGGAATTTCTCCAGGACAGTCTGATAGCTGCAGTAGTCTATGAGTGTTAGCACACATGGTTGGTTGTTTGTTTGTTTGTTTGTTTACTTTTTAGAGCTGGGGACCGAACCCAGGGCCTTGTGCTTACTAGGCAAGCGCTGTGCCACTGAGCTAAATCCCCAACCCCAGCACACATGTTTAGAAGGTAATTTGATAGGCTTATCCCATTTGCTAACCAACAATAGCGAGAGTCTTCATGCTGGGGCCTCTGGCTTCCCTAGTAACAGGTTTTTGTCCTGGATGACAGCACCAAACATACTGTGGAGTGAGCCTTAAATTCAATCTGAAATCAGTTGTTAGCACCTTTAACAGTCCCACCACTTCATAGCAGTGAACGCATTTTCCTGCAATGCCACTATTGCAAGCAGATTGGGTTCACAACCATGCTGGACTTTCAGGGCCAGATCTCCTAGCAGCCCTCATAGCACTTTCTGACACTAGGAAAGAAAGCCAATAGGGAAGAAGCTTTCAGATTGATCATAGTTAACTTCCCTAGGTCCTGCATCCAGAACGTGTGGTGTCTCTAGCGACAGCAACTTCCCGTCTAGTTCTATTGTACAGCCAGACATAGCAGCAATGACCCATATGGTCTGGGAGAGTCCAAGAACCTTGTGATGGTTTGTACATGCTCGGCCCAGGGAGTGACACTGTTAGAAAGTGTGACCCTGTTGGAGGGGGTGTGGCCTTGTTGGAGTAGGTGTGTCACTGTGGATGTGGGCTTAAGACCCTCATCCTAGCTGCCTGGAAGCCAGTATTCTTCTAGCAGCCTTTAGATGAAGACGTAGAACTCTCAACTTCTCCTGTGCCATGCCTGCCTGATGCTGCCATGTTCCTGCCTTGATGATAATGGACTGAACCTCTGAACCTGTAAGCCAGCCCCAATTAAATGTTGTCCTTATAAGAGCTGTCTTGGTCATGGTGCCTGTTCACAGCAGTAAAACCCTAAGACAAGCCTCCCAGGCCAATAACTCACAGTGAGGTAATCAACCCTACCAGTGGGATTTGTATTCAATAACTTTCTTGATTATGGAGATATTTCTCCCCAGACCTCTGGGGTACATTTTACATTTAATCTTTAACTACAGTTACAACCATCTGTTATTTCAAACACCCAGCCTCTGCAGTGTTAGAGGACAGGTAGATGCACCACTGGACTTTCTCAGCATTCGTGACTGCTGGTTTTCCAGAATGTTCATAATTAACACTGAGTTGAGTGAGACGTTTGGTGACATCACCAATCTGTTTACATGTCGATGTTTGTAAGACGCCTATGGCAATATGCAGATGAGAGGATATTTGCTTGCCCCACCTACAGGCATAAACCCCATGATGTCTACTTGCCAGACCCATAGTGGACAGGTAGATTGTGTATGTCTCATCATAGCATATATTTGCCAAGGTCCTAATTGGAAGCCGACCCCAGGTGTCAAAACAGCATGCAGAATATACAAGTGTTTCTTGGCGATGTTGGCTCTTTTCCAGGACTATGTTGGCTCTCTGGTAATCAGACTTTATATGAACCCAGCAAATAGCGTCTTGTAGCACTTGAAGCAGATGGCCTGCATTTTGTATTTTGGTAAAGATATCTGATCCCTAGTTTCCAGGGAGGCTCAACAGGCTGTGTGCTGCCATGTGAGGAACCGAGAGGGACTCTGGTTTCTGCTGAGCTCTGTTACATCCCTTGCATGTCTGTTGTCCTCACCATGGCCAACCCAGAGCCTGCCCATTCTCTCTTTCCCACTGACCATTGAATACAGCCAACTGTCAGCAGAGGATGCCACCGGTCAAGCCTCAGAGCTGGCACTGTTCACATTAATCTTTTTTTTATTGGATAGTTTATGTATTTACATTTCAAATGTTATCCACTTTTCTGGTCCCCCCCTCTCCCATTCCCCCTCCCCCTGCTTCTATGAAGATGCTCCCCCTCCCACCCACCCACTCCCACCTCAACACCCTGGCATTTCCCTACACTGGGGAAAGGAGCCTTCACAGGACCAAGGGTTTCTCTTCCTACTGATGCCAGACAATGCCATCCTCTGCTACATACACGGCTGGAGCCATGGGTCCCTCCAGGTGTACTCTTTGGTTGATGGTTTAGTCAGGGGGATCACCTCTCCTCTCTCTGATCCCCAGCCACATGGTGAAAACATTTCTTCACACGGCTGCAAACACCCGCCCCTGTCTGGTGACCTTGTCTCTACGATGGATGTGTCCAGCAAGCATCTACAGGAATGAGAACTGTTGTCAGCACCTTGCAGGCAAGGATGTTGGTTCAAATACTGGGCAGGACTCAGTAGCTTGAAAAGACACTGAACCCAGTGCGTCCTGGAGGGCATGGGTGAGAGCACGCACGACCCGCACCATATTACTGTAAGTGTGTGCCACCCTTGCAGAATGAAATTCTGCACCAGCCCAGAGTGAAGTCTGCCCCTTCAGAAGGCGTCCTTCACCCCAGCCTTTGAGCAGAGAAGCTGCTTTCACTGTCACTGAGATGGAACCAGCGATGGGTTCCATCTGCCACAGTGCTTTATACACAGCTAGCAAGTCGCTGTTCTAGCACTGTGTACCAAGATCCCGTCTTTCCATGACCGAGACCATAGCTCCATCGGGACTATACTGCTCGAGCCATTTCTTACGTAGCCCCTGGTCATCGCCCTCTGAGATTCTGGTAACTTCTAGCATGAAGGAACTCTGGAGGGAGGAAGCAAGCAAACAACTGTTTAGTTTGTCCTGAAAAAAAAATCCTCAAGCATTACCGATTCTTTCTGTCCCGGTCTCACGTGAGACCCTTCTGTCAAGTTAGACAAAGGATGAGCAAATCAGGCAAGGAGAAACATGAAAGTGTTCCAATGTTCCAGAAGCCCCTGGAACACCTGCAGCTATTCCATACCTGCGAGTGCAGGCTGTTCTCGGATGTTCTGAATAACCGTGTTAAGTTTCATCCATATCTTATCCTACCATAAGCCATCCCCAGATCTCACAGCTGCGCCTGGCCCTTGCACCTGGAGTGGATTGGTTTCCCATCCTTGGCCCTAAATTTGAATTTCTTATGATTTCCAGGTGTTTTTCTAAATCTAGAAGATACTCAGATCCACATCCTTTCATCTGGGTAGTGAAATCTTCTTTTAAAGATTTTTAAAATATCTGGTCTTGGGCTGGAGAGATGGCTCAGCGGTTAAGAGCACTGGCTGCTCTTCCAGAGGTCCTGAGTCCAATTTCCAACATCCACACGGTGGCTCACAACCCTCCGTAATGGGATCCGATGCCCTCTTCTGGTGTATCTGAAGACACCGACAGTGTCTACTCATATACATAAAATAAAAAATAATTCTTTTAAAAATGCCTGTTCTTAATTTTGTGTGCACGGATGTCTCATCTGTATGTACGTCTGTGCACCACTTACATAGCTGGTGCCCACAGATGCCAGAAGAGGAGGTCAGATCCCCTAGAGCTGGAGTTGCAGGAGGTTGTGGGGTATTGAAAATTGAACACAAGTCCTCTGAGAGAACAACCAAGGCTCTTAACCATTGTGGCCTCTCTACAGGGCCCTGTCTGGCTTTGTCACTGTTGGAAGGACTTTGGACTGAGCAAATAGTCACCTTTTCTAATTCCTTAATGGTAGCTGTGATCCAGCCCCACCCCCAGCCCACGCACACCCACCCACTGCCCCTTGTCTTTACAGTTCACACTATCATGAGATGCTCTCCCGCACTGTTGTGTGACTCTTACTGGGAAAGTGTGAAGACACATCTATTCGGCTCCAGACCGGACATGAATGATAAACCAAAGAGAGATGCCCTCCACATCTAATTGAGTGAACCGGGCGAGTCGTTCTGGGTTACCTACAGAAGCATGGGTCACTCGAAGGTAAGAATCCCACCTCCAAACACAGGAGACAACTCACAAATACTGCACCCTTAGAGCTCCCTGCATAACTTGCAGGGAGCTGGGCCTTGTGGGAAGTCTCCTCTCACCTTTTGTAACCTCGAGCAGGAGCCTTGTAAATCTTGCACATTTTGCTTACTATCTGAGTCTTAAGGGCCTTCCTTTGGGGGGGGATGGGGGTGAGAAATGTTACAGTTCAGACAAAGTAGCTGCATGCAGCAAATGGGGGTATGCAGGGTATACCCCAGAAACATGCCAACTCCTAGCTTATTTTCTTGCTAAGGAGAAATCTAAAAGTGTACTCTGAGGGTTAAGTGCCTAACCTTGGGACGAGCTTAGCGGTTTTCATGTGTACTGTCCTTCCTCCATGTCTAACCACTGCCTCTCAGAGTTTGGGGAGAGGCTCCCATGAATCAAAGTGCACTCAGGTCTAGCATCAGAGCTTAAATGTTTTACATATTAGGGGACCAATAAACCCAGGAGTCAGCATGGAGCCTCCAGTCACCCTGAATGGCCTCACTAATAGGAACTCTTAGTCACCCCCTCAGAGCCCTAGGGTGGCTCCCACCCAAGATCTTTCTACAGCAGAGAGTCTGGTGGGACCTGTCAGCCATGACCACGTTTGCTTTATAAAGTTCCTTCATTTTGGCTAAGCAGCAGCAATTCCTGAGGGTTGCATAAGGGTTTTGGTTCCCAGTGACTTGTTTTCTTGACTCTTGGCACTCCCCAGCCTATCTGTCCAGGTAACAGGCCTGAGAGAGGCTTATTACTCACCTGATCTTCTACCCACGATTTGCCTTATTTCCTTCGTTACCCCTAGCAACAGCCAACAGTGGGCCTAAAAGGAACATTTTCACTTCTCTTCCTCCTTTTCTGCTCTGTATTTATCCCAGCCTGGAAGCAGATGTTGGCTTCCTGGAATTAGAGATCTGCCCTCCACAGGTCTCTTTCCAACTGTGCTATTGCAGAATCAGCCAACACCACGTGGGTCCTGTCTTGGCGGCAAGCATCTTTACTTACTGAGCTATCCTCCTGGGCATAGATGATTTTCTTAACATTTCTGGAATAGTTGACTTTCTTGAAAGCATTTTCCTGCCCAGGTGAGTGACACAGCCATTTAGATTAACTCTGAAGGGAGGTGACAATGGCTTTTACAACAAGGCCCTCCCGCTATGCTCTTTGGAGCAGTACAAAATGTCACGTCTCCACCCAAGGCAGAAGAAATGATTCAGATCCTTTATTCTTTTGACCAAAACAACACAGGTAATGTATAAAAGAATGAAATAAAAATAAGTAAATAATTCAATAAAAATAGCCACTCTTGAGAATAGGGAGATAGTCTAAGGGTTAAAGCTTCTGCTATGCAAACATGAGGTTCTGAACTCAAATCCCCAGAACACAAGAAAAAGCTGAGCATGGTTATATATGAACCCAGGGCTGGGGAGGTGGAGGGGATGAGGACAGGAGGATCATTGGGGTTTCCTGCCTGCCCAGCTCCAGAGTCAGTGAGAGACCCTGTTTCAAGGGAATATGGTGGAGCATGATGGAACAGGACACCTGATGGTGTCTTCCTCTGGCCTGTACTTGGGCACAGGGCACACACACGTGTACACAAGCATGCTCATATAACACACACACACACTAGAAAATAGAACTAGGGCTGGAAAGGTAGTAAGTAAAGCTTTTATTGCACAGCCATGAGGATTTAAGCTGTGACCCTCAGTACATGGAAGAGCCCGATGTGGTAGCACATGTCTATTATCCCAGTGTTCTTCTATGGCAAGACGGGAGGAGGAGACAGGAGAATCCCCAGAGGCTCATGGGTCAGCTATCCTCACATATGTAGCAACAAACAGCCAGGAAAGCCTGCCTCACATGAGATAGAAGGTACGGACTGGGTACCTCCATGGGTACCCCATGGTACACATGCGTCTGTGCTCACACGAACATAAAGATTGGGAGCAGAAAGATTTAAAGAGGATACCAATAGTATGAGGGAACAGCTCCCGCGAACCTGACCTTTGACCACCCTGTATATACACGCTAGTTGAGGAACCAGCAAGCAGAGAAAACCCAACTGCTATGAGGGCTTCAGCTTAGCTTGGTCTTCACTGCTGAGTTAGTCAACTCCATCCATCCATTTGCCTAAGTGGACACAGGTCTGCCCATTGCCTCTACTGCCCCTACAGCTGTGGGTCTCACCTCACTTCCTTAGCTCCCTCACACAGTGCAGCTCAGCTGAGCTCTAACTCTGGGACCTGCCTCTGCCAGTGTCCCTAGCAGCAGCTCTCCAACAGGGCTTGTTAATCACCCCATCAGGGACACCACCGACCCTGTCAGCTCCCTGCCTCTGACTCTACGATGACCTCCCTAAATTCCGCAGTGACCTTCTTATCTTGCAGCCATTCCATATGTAACCTACCTACGGCTAGACAATGGACTTGAGAGATGATAGGTGACAGAGATGGCCACAGTTCCAGATATACCTACTATGTGCAGCTTGAGGTATAACCAGAGTGCTAACATTAGCAATCACAATAGGAATAAAAGAAGCCATGCTTGTCTCGGTCACAAGCAGAGCAAATCAGGATCACTTAACCAAAACCAGTCAAAGAAGCCAATGTAGCTTGCGAATTTGTTATTCAATAAATTCTGGTATTGTAAAAAGACACAAATGTATTTATCTGTTTCTGACATTGTGTGTTCACAACAAATACCCACTTGTAGGGTCACTTGCTCCTGTTCTTGGCTGGTCCTGTTAGTTCCAGTTTCACTAACACAGACAGAGTCCAAGGACTTGATTCCTCTGGGCTCTCTGGAACCTTCCTGCCTCCCAAGACAGATAGCAGCCATTTATAGTTGTCTTACTGTTTCTTGCTGGGTTGTAAAACCCTGGTATTAGGGGGTGGTGGGGAGCAGGTGCTATCCTCAAGGCAGGAAATCCTGAGGAAGGAGACTCATTACCACTACCCTCCCAAGGACCTTGTGGTTTATAGGAGCCGAGCCAGTGACGCAGGAACAAGCCAATGACACTAACACGGGAACAATCCATTGCCACTGGGGAGGTCCTTCACTACCCAGTTCTCTGGATCCAGGTTCCCATGTGAACAGCTGGCCACTGCCGGCCATGTGAACACAGACACATCTCAGTTTTCTATCACTGACGATAGCACCTCCTCAGGCTGACCCTAGACCATGCGCACCAAAGACTTCTGCCCACCAGACAAAGGGGGAAGGCTCAGAGCCTGTGTCCGGACACCGGAGCTTCTTAGAAGAAGTCACTTCATTGTCTTCTTAGAGAAAAACTTGAACCACCTGAGCAAGCCCAGGCCATGGTCTCAGCAGTTGAGTCCCACCGACAAGAGAATATAATTCTCCAGAGGGGAGCCACTCCAAAACAGAATCTCTTCCACAAATGAAAGGGGCTGTGGGTAGGGACAAGCCGTAACATGCCTGAGAGCCAAAAGAACAAGAATGGTACCCACATCCAGCACGACCCACCTCATTAGCGGATATGTAAGAGACTGTCACTGGGGACTATATGAAAGACGGCAGGAAGCACACAGACCACTAGCCTTCTGGGAAAAGCAAACAAGGAGATGCCTACCTCCCTACACCAAACACTGGTAAGGCAGAAAGCCCCATGCTGCTGATAGGAATTAATGAGAAATGGCACAGGCTCTCTGGAAAGCAGCTTGTCTGATTCTTGCAAAAGGCAACATGCAGTTTGGGACCTAGCAACTGCATTCCTGGGCATGGTCCCAGGGAAATGAAACAGCACCGGGGAAGGAGGGGGGTGCTTCACAACAACCTTGTAAACACATCCTTCAGTGGACAAAGGATCCCAAAGCTGTGATGCATACAGCGCGGAGGCAGCTGTTCAGGAGGCTGAATGAACCACCATTCAATACACCGCCACTCTTGTGAATCTAGACAGCGACGCCCGAATGATAATCGGCAAGCTCCGCCAAGCCGCACACTGGACAATTACTTTTATCTAGCATGTTGGCACTGAGTCCAAAAGGATGAGGTGGCGACAACAGCTCAGTGGTTTGCAAGAGGTTTGATGCCGGCTTCTGCAGCACAGGAGGCACAAGCATTGTGTACTAGTCATGCAAAATGGCGCCCCCAGGGAGTCTTAACCAAGCACACTGCAGCTCTCAGCTATCAGTTTCTCATAACTGCATTCTCCAAGCGCTGCGGGCCACACCCATAATCCCAGGACTCAAAAGATGCAGAAGCAGGAGATTGCTAATTCTAAACTAGTCTGGACAAGATATAATAGTGGAGAATATACCCAAAAAGTCGGAACAGCGCAAAAAGTGACTAGATTTATATATCTGTAAAGGCCCATGTTAGGGGACAGAGCAAAGGAGGGGGGTCGGGGTCGAATAATTCTAGGGGGCCACAGGCGGTGCACTACTGAGTCGGCCATGCCGGCTCAGCACAGATGACAAGCCCGACGACTAAGAAAAGACACGAAGCCAGTCTGCTGGAGCCCTGAGAAGAGGCGCACGCCGAAAGAAAGGCGCCGCCCGCAGCCCAAAAGCTTGCACAGGCACAGAAGCCTCCATACATCCTGACAAGCTAAGCTCAAGGCCACAGCCGCTGCCGCAGCCGCAGCCGCAGCACTACGAGGGCAGTGTCTCCTGGAGCCGACCCGAAGGGGCGGGGAGAGGTAGGCGGGTCTACGGCCGCAGATCACAGAGAGGCCGGCGACCTCTCCTAGAGCGGCTCCAGAAGGGAGTGACTAAACAGGCGGGGCTACGGAGCATGCGTTGGTACCACTGAGAGCCTGGCGAGGGCCCTAGAGTGGCACTGGAGACGGCTTAGAGCGGTGGGCGGGGCTTGGAGCACGCGGCAGCACCACCGAGAGGCTGGGGAAGGTAGAGCGGCACCAGAGGGGCGGGCGCCTTTAGGCGCGGGAGTGGCGGGCTCAAGTGGGCATTGTTAACGGTCGCCCGCTCGCCGGTCACCCGTGCCTCCCGCCACGTTCTGCCGGCGTCTGCGCTCGGCACCCATCAGGTACTTTCTGCGTGTGTACTCGGTATCCCCGACCGGGCGAAGGCCGGCTTCTGAGTCTTTTCTCTGTGGACTACCTCAGCGGTGTTGCGGAGGTCCTGGAGGCGGGGAAGGTGGGCCGGGCTACCTAGCGAACCCCCTTGTTGCTGGATGCGTTGAGCTCCTTGTCCTGCCCGGTCCAGCAGCACTTTGATGAACCTGAGTCCTTGGGTCAGCTGAATTCCACTAAGTTGCCTGAAGCACTCGCAGCTACTCCTGTGCACAGGCCTGTGAAGGGAGCGAGCAATATGATAGTCGCTGTGGTCTTCTCTGGTTTTAATGACTATTTCAGTTTTCAATGAGGATGATCGTTGGTGAGCAACACAGACACCTGGGTCCCGCTTGTCATTCCTCTCATCAGAGTGATGGTGTTTGAATTGGTACTGAGCATTGCTGTAGTCGGCAACTCTCAGGTGACCTGAGCTGTCCCACAATCCACAATCACTTTGAGATGCTGACACAGTGCGAACAGATGCCTAGGCGAAAGTTGCCTGGATCTTGGACTCTGAACCCAGATATGAATTTTATCTGCTGGGTTATTAGATATGTGGGTATTTATCTAATGCTTAGAACAAAATACAGTGTGTTTCCCAAAGCGACAGTTTTGTTTTGGGAAAAGTGTAGGAACTCTAGGTGGAACTGCCAGCATAGCCTGTCCCTTGGGGTAGCGGGAGGGAATGGTGCAGGTTTACAGATGAAGAGGGGTCACATAGAGAGAGGCTCTTCAGTACAAGGGGCAGCCTTTGGGCATGTGATGGGGTTTGCTGACTGCTGGGGATTATGAGGACAGCCCAGAGTTTTCCAGGCTCAGAACCAGGCTGTGTGTGATAGTTACTTCCTGCCCCAGGGTATTTGCACAGTCCCGATGTGGGCAGGTAGAGAGGATAAGGAAGAAAAAGAAGGCTCTATTTGGGGAGGTGGGAAATGGCCATTGGTCCCTGGTGGATATGGCTTTCTCTGGGATGAGTGAAAACCTTATCTTCAGGCCAAGGAGCATCAGTGGCTGAGTGAGAGAGTCACTCAAAAAGATGAGCACGCTGTGGACAACAGTCTCTGCACTCAGCTTCTAGGCCTGGGACTAGAGCTCTGGGGAGTCCACTTTAGTCTGAAAAGCTCGTCACGTGAGCAGCTGGGAAGACAGTGGAGGGTGGAACTGCAGCACTGGGAGCTGCCTTTGACCTTTTGTTCATGCTTTTGCCTCCAGAAGCAAGAAGACCATGGTTCTGTCTGCTCGATGTAGCTTCATAAGCAGGATGTGGTGAGCTGTCTCTGACAGAGTGAAGTCCCAGAGACGAAGCCAGGCAGACACTGGCTGGGAACCCTCAGCCTTCCCTGGCCTCTCGGGGTTTTCCTGCTTCCTGAGAGCAGCAATGGAAAAGCCTGTGACTAGGAAAAAGAAGAACCAGGCCCCAAAGGAGGAGGCAGGTGTGCAAAAGGCCACTGTCAAAGGAGAGAAAACATCAAAGGGGAAAAAGCCAACCAAGAAGCCACGAAAGCCCCGCAAACCCCGAAAAGAGCCTGTCCTGAGTCCCGAAGATGAAGCACATATCTTTGATGCCTTCGATGCCTCATTTAAAGATGACTTTGAGGGTGTCCCCGTGTTTGTTCCTTTTCAGAGGAAGAAGCCCTATGAGTGCAGTGAATGTGGACGGATCTTTAAACACAAGACAGACCACATTCGCCACCAGAGAGTTCACACTGGAGAGAAGCCCTTTAAGTGTGACCAGTGTGGGAAGACCTTCAGGCACAGCTCAGATGTCACCAAACATCAAAGAATTCACACCGGCGAGAAGCCCTTTAAGTGTGGGGAGTGTGGGAAAGCCTTCAACTGTGGCTCCAACCTTCTGAAACACCAGAAAACGCACACTGGAGAGAAACCTTATGGCTGTGAGGAGTGTGGAAAATCCTTCGCCTACAGCTCCTGCCTCATCCGGCATCGGAAGCGTCACCCGAGGAAGAAGCACTGAGCAGGGCGGCCTACAACTGTGGATCCTGGTCAGACACCTAATGATGGTCAGAGTTCTTATGCAGTGTGCTGTTGATGGCCCATCTGGCCACCCGTCTCTGTCATTGAAAGGAAAATCTACCCATCAGACATGAGAGCCCACAGAGACTTTCTGCCCTGCGAGTCTACACTTAGTGGTGACACGGTGCTCCCCAGGGCTTCCTGAAGCTCCAGCCATTTCCCAGACTACTTTATGCTACTCAGGGCCATCTTTGGAACAGCTTTGGGTCACCCCTGTTGACAAGGGCCACTGCCTTCCTCTGCTGCTTCTGTCTGTGCCAACCATGTGCTTTTGTCTCTTCTTTTGAAGACTTCTGGCTCTGCATGTCCAGCCCCATGCAGTCTACTAGGAGCAAGGAACCCTGAGGTGGATGACAGGCAGCACTCTGACCAACTCTGAGGACCAGTCCCCTTGGACAGCACCAAGTCCTGCTCATCTCTGTGCAGCTGACTTCGGTGATCCTAATTTTTTTCCCTCTGGCTGAAACAACAGTCTTTGAGCTCAACTCCTGGGCCTAGAACTGGGCTGCAGTGTGTTCCCCTGTCCTGGCCACATCTTAGACAAGTCTCCTGGATCCACCCAAAGTCTCAGCAGACCCTTGCACCCTGGCATAGTGGCAGAGTTTTTAGATTAGATCTTGTAACTCCAGGGTGCCATCAGCAGCTTCTATCCACTGTACCTTCAAAAACAACTGTGGCCCTGCCCCTCAGCAGCCCACCATTCAGGTCAATTCCACTTCCTGCTGGTCAGCAAGGCAAGACCATGTGAGTGTGTCTACCCTCTGTCCCAAGTGCTCTGTGAGGTCTGTGTTCTAAAGATGGCAAGTGACTGCTGACCAGGAGGGTAAGTTGGGGGAAAGGTGGCAGTGATTTGGACACAAAATAATGAATAATGGCTTTAGTCTTTGGGGGCTCTCTCCTGAAGAAAGGATCCTCAGCCAGAACTAGAGAAGGACTTGTCAACAGATACAGAAACCATGAGAGGGCACTGCCCAAGTGATGCGGGTGTTCTCTGGTAGGAATGTTTGACCAGGTGAGGTAGTTAATCTGCAAGGTCAACCTGACTGGATATACAGTCACCTAGGAGATATATCAGGTGTGTCTGTGAGGGTGTTGCCAGGGAGATTTAGCTGAAGAGGGAAGACCTCCCTAAATGTTGGTAGCACTAACACACAGGCTTGGGTCCTAGACTAAATTCAAAAGGAGAAAGCTGGGCCATCAAGATGGCTTCGCAGGTAAAGGCACCTGCTTCTCACAGAAGCCTGGTAATTTGAGCTCAGTCCTGGAACCCATGCAAAAACTGGCAATGGAGACCCAACTCTCGAGAGCTGTCCTCTGACCTACCCCCGACCCCCATGCAGACAGACAGCAGCACTAGAGACATAACAGGTTTAAAATGAAAACCTTGAGCATTCACCTGTCTGCTTCCCATTACAGTAATGTGAACAATTGTGTCATACTCCCCACCATGGTGGTCTGTACCCCTTCAAACCAGGAGCCAAGGATACCCTCAAGTGGCTTTTTATCAGACACTTGCCACAATGAGATAAATGACAACTATATGCAGCTAGCCAACCTCTTTCTAGAAGCCAAAACAACACCGTGTCTCTGGTGCTTCCCGTGGCTCTATTCTGGCCAGGTCTGCTGATGCACTGTCAGAAATGCAAGCGGGGCTGCTGTTGGACCAGGCTGCTTGAACTGCCCCTCCTATGGGCAGAACCTTCCAGGTAGAGGTTTTCCCACACTGCACTCTCCTTAAGCAAGCATCCCCAGGAGTATTTACCAGTCTTGATCTCCATGGGAGAGGAAGGCTTAATCTAATATGAAAATCTAATAAAGTGAAATTGTGAAAAAATGGGTATCAGCTGATGTAGGCGCTACATAGCCTACTTGGGCAGCATGGTCCTGGATTAAAGGAGTTGCCCACACTTGGGGACATTGGAAACCTTAAGTGCTACTGGGTGGCAAGGCAGCATCCTGGTCCCAGCCCCTTAGCCCTGTCCTTAAGGATGAGTGCTAAGGTTTTACACAGTCACAGTTCCCTCAGTATTGAGGGGAAACCGAAGATAGTCTGTGTTCATACACACCCAGAGGGCCGCAAAGGCAGGGTGTGTGTGCTCATATATACCCAGAGGGCCACTCGGCAGGGTGGCCCAGTGTCATTCCGTGTGATTGTTCTTGTCTTTGCAGCCACACAACACTCACCTATTCACATATTGCACAGCCCTTACAGACAGCACAGGATGAATGGGTGTGGCCACGTGCTAACCAAACTTGGCAGAAAGAGGTGCTGCTGTGACTTGTTTGCCAGCCACTTGTTTTGTTATTTTGTTGAGATGGGGTCTCACTCTAGCCCAAGTGTCTTGGATCTCACTGTGTAGCCTGATTGGCCTCACTCACAGTCCTGCCTAAGCCTGGAATACTGGAGTCATAGGCATGAACCATCAAACATGGCTAAAATACATGCAGAGTGCTCCCTTGGGGTCTGATTCTCACTTTGTTTGTTTGTTTGTTTGTTTGTTTAAGACATTGTCTTGATGCGTAGTTCAGGCTGATGAGAACTAACCATATAGCCTAGACTGGACTTGAACTCACCATGATCCTCAGCTTTAGCTGCTAGAGTGCTGGGCACGCACCATAACACATGATTTATGACCCCTGTTCTTAATGAGGAATATAAGAGAGTTTGCTCCAGGCTTGGTGTTTTGAGCCCTCTGTAGGCTTAGATGTTGGTCAGAAAGCTGGCTTAAGGACGTCTGGATCCCCGGGTGCAGGAACTAGACTGGAACAGTTTGATGTTCCAGGAAAGTAACAATGTGGACACAGACTTTACAAGAACTGAGATTAGTCAAACACAACCCATTGTCTTCATTCAATTTGTGCCGTGCTCTGATAGCTCTTGTCATTGGCAGTGGGAAGTGTTGCTTTGCGTGAATGCATAAAGAGCCCTTAGGAAAAACAGAGCTGACCCAGGCTCAGCCACTTCCTAACTGAGCCACGTGGACTCTTTCTGGATTAAATTCCAAATAATTTATTCTTTGATGTCTTGTCCACATTTTAGGATGTATAGGACAGGCTCAGACAGTATCATTCAGTCAGATACTGGCCCCAGGTTGGCCCTGAGAGACACTGCAGCAATGTCTGGATGGCAGTGTTGTTATCTCCCTCTCCGCCCTCCTCCCCAGATTTGTTCATGGTTGCTGTTTTGTTTTTGTGGTCTTAGGGATGGAACCCAGGTATTTGTGAGTGCTAGGCTGGTGCTCTGCAACTCTGCTACACCCCAGCCCAGGGTTCTTTGAAAAGAGAATCAAATTACTTGCTTTTTGTTTTGTTTTCTGAAGGCTAGGCTGGCCTCCACTCACCAAGACCCACCTGCCTCTGCTTCCTAGGCACTAGGATTAAAGGCCTACAGCACCACACATAGCCAGAGAACCATGTTTAAAGCCAGTATCTTGGTCCATGAGGAGAAAGGAGGTGGTGAGAGCATGAGTCTGTCAGCAGCAGCCTCCTCCTTGCCTGGATCTGGCAGTGCTGGGTGTACTGCTGAACCTTGTGTCTCGGTGTCCTGTCATCCAGTGGGTATGACAGTGTCCAACTCTGAAGAATCAGCTAGAATTCAGTGACTTGGTGTGTGAAAGTTGAGGTGTGGCCAGGAGCGGTGGTGCACATCTTTAATCTCAGCACTCTAGAGGCAGAGGCAAGCAGATCTCTGAGTACAAGGCCAGCCTGGTCTACATAGCCAGTTCCAGGACAGTCAGAGTAGTGAGACCCCTGTCTCAGAAAAGGAAAGCCAGGTATGGCACTGGCTTGTGCCTGCGGTTTTAGTGATGCAAAGTTCTTGCGTGTTAGCATGCTTTTATATTGTTTTGTGATTTTCCTTATTTTTATGTGTCTGTTTGCCACATACACGCAATGTCCTCAGAAGCCAGAAGATGCTATTGGATCCTCTGGAAGAGGAGTTACAGTTAGTCATTAGTCACCTTTGGAGATACTGGGAACCAAATCCTGGTCCTCTGGAGGAGCAGCCAGTGCTTAATGAGAGCAGATACTCATTCACACACGTGGAAGGCCAGCCTGCAAGCTAGCAGCCCTGAATACTCCCTACCAAAGGGGACAGCTGAACTCAACAAAGTCAGCATGGAAAAGAGTGGAGGGTTTTTGTTTTTTTTGTTTTTTTTACCAAATGCAATTCATGATTATGGGAAACGTCATACAACCAAACCAGCAGGAGGAAGTCTTGGGTCAGCCCCAGCAGAAGTAGGAACATGTCAGACTGCTGCTTATGTTGTCCTCTGAGTGTGTGCTGCTGGAGAGTGTGTCTCAGCACATAGCTGGAGCACCATGTCCCTCAGCACCCTTCCAAGTTCTTTGGGTAGCCAAGAGAACCGGTTTGCACTTAGCCCACCTCTCCCTTCGGTTTGCTGTCTCCTGGAGAGTGAGGGAGGAACTGCCTCTTATCATTTACCCAGACTGTTCTTTGTTCTGTCTAGGCTGCCTGAGCAGATCTCTCCAAGAAGCTCAGAGAACTCAAGAGAGTCAGTGTCTACCTCTACCACAGAGCACAGCAGAGACCCACTGGGTCATGCTCCAGGGAGGCTGTCATCATAGAATCCATCGGCAACAAGAAAGCTGTGAGTGGGTGAGCTCAGGGAGGCTTTTTGGACTCCATGTGGTGACTACAGGTCACTTTCGCTTGTTCCCACCTGAAGTTAAGATGGCCACAGCATTCACGAGCAACTGAATGTCTGAGTTCTGCTCACTGAAGTCTACTGAGGAATCCCCAGCACCAACTCTGTACTTCAGTGAGAGACATTGTGAATAGCCACCTGGGAACAAACAAAATGTTCAGAACCTTCTAGATGTCTTGAGATGGGTCCTGGGGCAACTAAGAACACTCCAGCAAAGTCCTGGGATTCTAATTACAGAAATGCATTCAACTGCAGCCAGAGATGTCCTACAAGTCCAAGGCACTCCGTTCCTCAGCACCTCAGCTGCTGTGTCAGGCGGGCCTTGTCCTGCAGAAGAGCTCTGACCAGCACGGCCGCTGCTGAGCCTTACTTAGAGCAGAGAGCACCGCTAGGGCCTGACAACAAGCGAGTGAGTGAGAGCTCTGAGCTGGATTGTATCCATTCCTTCTGCTTCCTCCCAGCCAAGAGAAAAGGCGGAAGCCACCTCGAGGAGAGTCAGAAGTAGCCCTGGGCTGGGTCCAGGACTCTTCTGTTTGGGGAGACCAGTGGGATAGACTTGACTAGCTGCCGCCTTCTGTTCTTGGAAGTCTGCAGCTCCAGAGCACGAATGTGCTCCTTTCCTCCTGACCTTGGATCCATCATCAGGACAATGATTCCTGAGCCAATAAGTTGGGACAGCAAGATGCCCTGAAAAGGAAGGCAGAACAAGGGCCCTAGGAAGGAAGGCTATGTACCCTGACTCAAGGGAAAGATGCTCTGTGGCTCTTAGGGAAGACTCAGGGGAATGGGTTCACCTCTGGGGTGGACCCCAGGTATAGTGCAAACAAGGAGACTGGCCTGTGTGCCACATTTATCTTTAGACCAAGAGATGGTGCCCACCTTCAGCCTACCCTTTCCAGTGCCTAGTGCCTGTGGAGTTGGGTGTTTGTTTTCTCCTGGTTCCTTCTCAAGGAAGATATGTGGATTGACCTGACTCAAATCCTGTAGGGCTGATGTTTTCATGTGACAGCTCCCAGCCAGCACCTAGGTGAGACTGTTTCCCTGCGTCTGGGCCTGCAGCCATTTGACTTTGGACCTGCACAGGGTTCCTGGCACCTGCGTGTTGGTGGCACCCAGCTGGCCTGTCCACACCTCACCTCGGCCACATCATGATCTGGTGTGTGTCCTAATGCCTCATCTGTATACTGCAGTGAGTGGTGCCATCCTCTTACAGCCACAGCCGTGGCCTGGTGTGTTGTAGCAGACGCTGTCCCCAGTCTGGTGTTTCTGTTTGACATTTGTTAATGCTTGCGTCCATGTAATACCCTGGTGCTGTGTCAGTGTTGTGCACATTGGACCCGACATTCTGCTTTGTTGTGCACTTGGTGACTTCCTTCATATGTGACTCCTCTGCTCCATGGACAGCGGCACTGATGCTCCATGTTGCCTTCCAGTTGCTGCCATGGTGCTGTGAGCAGATGCTGTTGGTGCTGCTACTGGACATCTATTTTCTCATAAAAGTAAATGTGTTTCCAACTTGCTTACTGTGCTCTGTTGGGTTCCCTACAGTGTGAGCAAAAGTCCTCAAGGAAGCCACCAGCTTTCTTCACTGAGGACAACTACAAGACCAGGGTCCCAGCTGGTCACTGTTTCTTGGGAGTGTCTAGATGCTTCCAGTGACCAAGCTCATGAGAGTATAATGTGTAATTCAAAAAGGTCACCACTGCTGTTACCATGGGTGAGGGTGGAGGTTGTACAAAAAAAGCAAGACATTGTCCTGCCTTTCTGACCCCAGATACTGGGAGGCCAGGTTATGGTTTAGTTAGTTCAGTACCTGTAGTGGAGACCCTGAAGGAAACCTGAGAAATGTCTGTTCATTTTTCATTTAGGGCAGTTCTCAGCAAGGTGTGATCCTGCAAGGGACACTTAACAGTGCCTGGGGACAGTTTATTTGAAGGATCTGGTGAGAAGAGGCAAGGATTTAGCCAAACCTCACAGTGCACAGGTCAACCCCAGCCTGGCAACAGGGAGCACTGGTGCCATGTTACTCAGGAAACCAGGACTGAGTTAGGCTGTGCAGGCAGCAGAAGCAGCTCTGGCCCTGACCTTTCCTGACCCACTCTCCCACAGCCTCAGGACGAACCTTAACATGAAGTAAAAGGGTCACTTGAGCTTGAAAACCCTAGAGAAGCTGGGATAAAAATTATGTACCACCCAAAAATGGGGTGGAGCTGGAGGTGTAACAGAGTGACAAAACACACACTTAGCACCCTGGAGATCCCTTGTTAAAGGGAGGTGGGGGAGGTCTGGAGAGATGGCTCAGTGATTAAAAGCACTGGTTGCTCTTCCAGAGGACCCATGTTTGAGGCTCAGCACCCACGTGGCAGCTCACAACAATCTGTAACTCCAGCTCCCGGGGAATCTGCCTCCTTGAGCTGCTCTCCACAGGTTCAGGCATGTAAGCAGCACACAGACATAGTAGGCAAAAAGTAAAAAGTAGATCCCTCTCATTGAGGAGTGTCGGTGTATCCGGGACCCTTGGAATGACACCCACATTCTGGAGAGTGGCGTTACTTAGGGCTATTCTATCTGACCCTTGCTCATCTTGCTCCATTCCCCCCTTGCTTACCACATCCCACCCTGCCTGTTCTCTCGGGTCCAAACTACTGCTAGCACTTCCCACACCTCAAGACCTTTGCACACACTATTTCTTTTGAATATCACCTCTCCCTCCTCAGGTTATCTCAGATATCAAGCCTCCACTCTCCAGGTCACTATGTGTGGAATACCACTGGGGCATGAGTGTAAGCCAATAGAAAGTCTTTAGTAGCCAGCCAGCCAGCAACTATATGTGTACAGGATCCCATTGTAGCCTCAAGCCTTTCTCTGGGTGAGCTGTTAAGCACAGGAACCATGTCTTGGATTGACATACCTCAGTTAACAAGAACAGTTAGCCAGAAGCAGAACTACAGAAGCCAAAAAGCAAGGTTAGGACATTTAGAGACTTTAGCAGAACTATGGATTTGCTGAACTAGATCTTGGGATTTGTTTTGTTTTTGTATGGTTGATTTGGTTTGGCTTGGGTTTTTTGTTTGTTTTGTTTTTTGTCCAGTGGTGACGTCTATGTGCTGAGTTTGATGACCTGAATGGTACTTTCATCATGGAGTCAGTACAGATAGTGCTAAGGACCATTAATTTTACCAAATTGTTGCATAATTGTCCATATAGTTTAAGATGCAGGGCCCCACCATTAATAGAATTAAAATAAGAAAGGCCCAGGCAGTGCTAATAGTGTGAGGGCTGAAGAAACTCCATTCTAGCTAGGTATCTATCTTGGTACTCAACGGTCCCTGGAATATAAGTTCCCAGTAACCCTGACTCAGTCACTCCCACCCAGAAATGTACAGCCATGACCGACTACTTGTTATGACTTCTTTTGGTTTCTGTAACCTGCTTATGCAGATATTCAAGGCCTATTTTGAGGTCGCCCTGACTGCCTAACCGTGGCAGAGCAGCACAGCTCCTGGCTTGCTGGTGCAGACACTCAATGTGGGTTTTGCCATTACAAATCCTTCCCTCGACCCTTTGCACAGCAGTCTCTAGTTTGGCTCAGAAATTGTTGTCCTTCTAGTGGTTTCAATAAATTTAACTAATTATAATCCAGATTGAGTCTGTGGTCTTTTCCTGAGGTGTCTTGAGCTCCCTAGCATTTAGGGGCTCGTCCAGGATCCCTGGGAAATCCCAGACTCAACATCAGGGATCTTGGGATAGTCCCTAAGGGGGGAAAAGTCCAAGGATTCCTAGGGGAATCCCAGACTGATCACCACAATTTTGTAAATACCCAGCACTCAGAGGCAAGTGGATCTCTAAATTCCACGTCAGCCTGGTCTACAGAGGAAGTTCCAGGATAGCCAGAGCTACACTGAAAAGCTCCCTCTCTGGAGCGTGGGGGGAAGGTAAAATTTACCAGCCAATGTACATTTGAAACCCAGGTCAATTGGTGGTTGTTCTGTAAGTCCCAACATCTGGAGAGACATAGGGGAGATCGGGTGAGATCATAGACTTTGCAGGGACAAAGCAGGAGACAAAGCAGGGGGACACCCTGGATGGGTGAAGGTGGCCACCAAATGTCTGTTTGTGTGGTCTCCTCTGACTGTGTGGACATTCTGTCTTTTTAAGTTGTTTGCTTTTGTCTGATGGATTTGTTTATAAGTGCTAGAATGTGCTTCTAAGTTTTGTTTCCGACATGAGAGCTAGACCACCACCACCACCACCCCTGGCTTACTGTGTCTGTCCCACTCAGTGACCTTGCTGTTTAAGTCTCATGGGTTTCTCCCAGACGGTTGTCTCTGAACTTTCTTTATTCTCCGCATGCTCTCATCACTGGATTCCGTTTTGTGCGGACTTGGGTGTCTTTGGGGATATAGATAACATGGAAGTACCCATTTATGCTCTCCTACTTTATTAAGCCTGGCTCCGGGGTTGTGTTATCCCCCCTTGCCTGACCCAAGCACACTTGTTTTCCCCAGAACCTCTGTCTCAGGTCACACAGGCCCCTGCCTCTGTCAGGCAGGAAAGGGAAAACCAAACGCCCAGGAAGAGACACAGGTGCTTTAAAACAGCTGAAAAGTGGGCTGTCCAATAGGAGTCCCAGTGCTTACCTCTTCTCCTTCCTCGGTTTTCCTTAGCTCTCTCAGACTTTTGCCAAAACACAAACTTATCTCAAGACTTGTGGGACTATTATAGACTTCCTGTGCCTTAAGAGCTGTAAGCTTATTGGATATGGCTAAAACTCCGTAAACACAAAAGCACCCTGAGGCCAACACTTTCTGAGTTCCCACAGGTGTCTTGTTTTTATAGTTTTCTGTTTAATGGCCTGTAGGTTACAGACACTTACATTCATTATCCCCCAACTTGATGACCTTATAAAGGAAAAAAATGCTTAGAAAGGTTTTCCTGTTGTCTGCCTTCATCCGCAGACACACCAACTGGTGATAAAGTAAATGAAACCCTGTGTTTAAAATCTCTCACCTTTAATCCCTGCGCTCAGGAGGCAGAGACAGGTGGATCTCTGTGAGTGTGAGGCCAGCCTGGTCTACACAGTGAGTTCCAGGACAGCCAGGTCTACACAGAGAAACCATGTTTTGAAAAACCAAAAAAATAAATAAAAATAAAATCTCTCACTACTAACTCCAGATAGGCCTGCTTAAAATAACCAGAGCTGGGCTCATTAAAAGTTAATATTCCTTCAAAAAGGAGGAGATAGACAAGGTCATTGGACCTTCGAGACAGTATCCAGTCACTCCTCCCAGTTTGTTGTACAAACTTAGGACCTAACTGCATGAGGCCTCAAGGCTTTCTGGAAAAACTAGGGTGTGCAGGCTAAAAACTGTATACTGGATAAAGGCTGTGCCCATTGTCTGACACCCCTTAGAAAGAAATTCTTACAACGAATGGTATTCTGTCTCCCTTAAAATTTTTAATTGAAAAAAGATTTATATAAAAATTCAAATGGTCAAATATCACACATGTCTAGCTCTGACTTCTTCGCCCTTTTTTAGTTCTTGTTAGGAAAAATCAAATGTTCCTGCACTCAAGGCCATGGATATTCAGAGTTCTTGCTACAATGTAAACTTTGTTTCTCTCAGGATCTGTAAGACTATTGTGTGTCAGGGCAGCAGGGAGGGATATGACACGGTTGGGGGTGCTGTAAATTCCAAGCAAAAAAGTTCTGTAATGATCAAGATGTACAAATTCCTAGAGTTATAAATCTACTCAGGTTAACGGAAATGACTTTAGAAAGTTTGCCTAACCACTTATGTCTTTCTTAACTGTGTTCAATACTGACTTTAAAATAACGTGTTTGATAGCTAAGGTATGTTTGATAATAAGGTTTATTAATTCCTTATGCCTATTCAGGCCAGCGGAAACTGACTTAAAGATGTAGGTCTAGCCTTTTCTTTGTCTTTGCTGACTTTGTTAAACATTAGCTGTTTGGATCAATTAAGTCATAATAAAAACTTTGATATAAAAAGATAAAAAAAGTAAGGCTCCCAATCTCTCTGTGGACTGTATGATTTAAAGTTTTATTTTACTGCTAGAGGATTTTCAATGAGATCTTCAATTCAAATTTTTAAGGATAAAACTTACCAAAGATAAAAATGTCAAACCCTTATCTTGTAAAAGTTGCTGAATGGTAAACCACTATAGTTAAGACATGCAAGTCAATGGTCAGCCACCTTCTCAATGATCAAATTCTTTAATGTGCTCAGAACTGTGGTTATAGTCATACTAACTACATTCATTTAAAGAGTGACAAGTTTTAGCCTTCAGTATACGCTCACAACATTAAGCCCAAAGCAAGAAACTAAAACCAGGGGATTGGGGATTTAGCTCAGTGGTAGAGCACTTGCCTAGCAATCGCAAGGCCCTGGGTTCGGTCCCCAGCTCCGGAAAAAAAAAAAAAAAAAAGAAACTAAAACCAGTAATGGCGAGAGTTCTGCCGACTGCTGGCCTCTCAGCTGAGAAAACAGTGTGAGGGGGATCTTCTGAATACAATCACATGGGCATTGCAGGAGATTTGATCGCACTGGGAACGTCAGTACTGTGTTAGTTACTGAAAAAGAAACAAAGGAAAACAAAACTGTGTCTACTTGTGGTGTGGCTCAATCCCTCTGGCTGGAATGCAGACTCGCTTAGTACAAACCTCTAATCCCAAACATCGAAGGTAAAGTTGTGGATGAGCACCCATGGGTCATTATCAGGCAAGAGGGTAGCAGGACTTATGACATTGGGTTTCTCAAACCAGACTTGATGGTCCAGGGTAGGACCTGGTCACGCAGCCAGTGTTTTGGTGTTCCTCAAGGGCACTCAACAATGTGGAATGCTAGATCCTAACCCTGAGTTAACTCATTTGATTAGACTAGCAGTAGCCGCCACAGCTCTTACACGGGTGGGCAATCCTGTGGTTACAGGGTCCAATCCTTTGGACAGGTATGTCACAGGGCACGTCCATGGCCCCAAATTTAGGGTTTAAAACCCCTTTGTAATGTTTGTCACTGTTAGCTTTGAGGTCATATATGCTCAAGCTACACGCAGTGGGATAGACAGTCTCTTGCTGTGGATCAAGATGTAGAACTCTCCACTCCTCCAGCACCATGTCTGCCTGGACGCTGCCATGCTTCCCAGCATGATAATGGACTGAACCTCTGAACCTTAAGCCAGCTCCAGTTAAATGTTTTTCCTTTATAAGAGTTGCCTTGGTCACGGTGTCTCTTCACAGCAATAAAACCCTAAGGCGTGGATGAAAAGGATTTTTTAGCATCTGGAAGTACTAGGGCTGGAACCAGAGCTGCCATTAAAGCCTCAAATCCTTGTGTTTGGTCTCAGTCCAGATTAGGGCCTCAGTGCCCTCCTGCTTTTGTGCTGTATACACAGGCCTTGCTATTCCCACAAACTCTGGTATCCAGAGGAAACAATACCTAGACACATCAAGGAACCCAAGAAACTACATTTACTCTTTGGAGTTGGGATGTGAAGGAGAGCATCCTCCTCCTCCGAGACAGGCTCCTTTTGCCTCCCCACAGCTGGTAGTCGAGATACGTAGCCTCTGATGCACAAAGTTGGGCTTTCTTAGCTGACATTCTGCAGCCCAGCTTTGTAACTCCTGCAGCAGTCCCTCAGTGGCCCCTCTATAATTTATTTTAGTTTTAGAGGCTAGGAGGAGGTATGGTAGGAGAACACAAGAATATATAGTGTAAGAGTATGGACACCCATCCCAGGACACCTATGATGGCCAGCACATAGTGTCTCATCAAACAGGATTGGAGAATTTTAATTCTTCAGGCAGCCTGGTCCAGGTAAGTTGCCTGCTGTAACCTCCCTCTGGCTCTGTCCATGGAAAAGCAAAGATGGGTGGTCTCACCTCTGCCCTTGGGAGGCTGAAGAACACAGTTTTCAGGTGCAAGGCAGAGCACACCTATGTCTCTGGAAGAATCAGACTCATGAGAATCAGAGGTCCCGGGTTTCTTCACAGGCAGGAGAGGTGTGTTCCAGGAGGACTGGCAGGGCACCAGGATGCTGGTCTCTCTGAACCGGGCAGTGTGGACCACAATTTCCCTTTGTGTTTCCAGGCCCCTCGGGTATTGTTTAACCTGGATGCGGTGGCCGAACTGTTTAGTTGAACAGTTATAGGAACTTGGTGTTGGGCCAGTCCTGGTGTGTTGGTTTCTACCTATACTTCTGGGAATCTTTGTTGTCAATCTGAGAGACAGTGCCACTGTATATTTTGATTGGAGGCAGGACTTTCAGCTATAAAATTTTCTTCTGACAGTGCAGGACACCAAAGTTTTGCAGGGCATGTGTAAGTCCAACTGTGTCTCATCATCAGAGGTGACAATGGCTTTCAGTTTATGCAAAAGGTCTTGACTCTCAATTGGTTCACTGTTGTTAAACACCTTTTGAGCTACCTGGAACAACTGGAATCTATTTATACCTTTCAATGTTTTAACTTTTATATTAATAAGGAAATCTTTTTAGCAGCTGTCTTTACTCCTTCTAAAAAAAAAAGACCTAGCAAAAATTATTTAAAATCTCTGTTTTAGTTAGGGTTTTATTGCTATGAAGAAACACCATGACCGAGGCAACTCTTATAAAGGACAACACTTAATTGAGGCTGGCTTATAGACTCAGAGTTCAGTCCATCATCATCATGGTGGGAAACATGGTGGAGTGCAGGAAGACACGGTGCTAGAGAAGGAGCTGAGAGTTCTACATCTTGATCCACAGGCAGCAGGAAGTGAACATCTGAGACCTCAAAGCCTACCTTCTAGCAACACACCCCAACAAAGTCACACCTATTCCATCGGGGCCACACCTCCTAAAAGTGCCACTCTCGATGGGCCTGTGGGAGCCAGTTTTATTCAAATCATCACCGTCTCCTTGATCAGTGCTGGACAGGAGAGAAAAATTCATTCTGTTGGGGGCTGTATTGTCCAGCAATGAGTCTCCTGACCAGCATGGGGGTGGTTTTTCTCCATTTTTTTTTTCAAAGAATGGAGACTTGGTTGAAAAGGAGACATAAATCATGAAAGAAAGGACCAGAGCTCCCTCTTTTCTTCTTCCCTTGTCCTACTAGAAGCAAAGCAGGCTGGGAAGCAGAAGGAATGAGCATCAGGGAACTATCCTCCTCCACCCCCTCACTCCCAGCCCCCCACCCCTGTGCATTCTGTTTGAATGGCAGGGGGTCCTAGATGAGAGTCCTGACCTCTCCCCACCTCCACCCAGGGAGCATGAGCAGGACAGACAAAGCTTTTTTGGTTTCTCTGGGCAACCTGGCAGGGCCGAAAGGATTTGAGTCTCCAACAAAAGGCAGCTCTTAAGCTGGGGGTGGGGTGAGTGTCTCACAGCCACTGGTCAATACTGGGAAACAAAGCTGACAGAAACACATTTCAAGACAGACAGAGACACATACATACAGAGAGACACACAATAAAGACAATAGGGTGGCCTCCACACATTCCATACACTTGAACAGACAGGAGGAATCCAGTGACATCTCACACGGATCCTGGACACGGCCACATCCAACCTTTCCCATGTGTCCAAACAGAAGGCAGACTTACCTCCTTACGTGACAGACCAGAGACTCTCTCATTTGTTTCCTTTTGGGGGAGCAGGTGTCAGAGCTCTCCCAAGGCAGCAATTGACCAAAAAGAGCCCTGGGGACCTAGAACATCTCAGGTTATGCTCCTCCTAGGAGCTCCTTGACTACTGCATTCTCCCCTGCTCCGAGAGCATTTGAGGACCGGCCCCTGCCCTCATCCCTGAGTCTCAGGGTCTGATCTCTGAGGAATCTCTGTGAAACTTCCAGAAATGTTGGGTTATCCAGCAGAGAAGACTGCTCAGACATGAGCTTAGGTCAACAAAGCTTTTATTAGCTGGCCAGAGACCACTGCATGTTCAGGATCCAGTGTAATTCTGAGCCTTTTTCAGGGAGAGTTTTTAAGCACAAAAACCAGATCCTGACTTGGGCATACTTCAGTTAACAAGAACGGTTAACCAGAAGCACAACTACAGAAGCCAAAAAGCAAGGATAATACCTTTTGGGGTTTCCCGTTAGTATGGACTTTGATGAATTAGGCCTTTGTTTTTGTTTGGCAGGTGGGTGATGTCTGTGCGCTGATTTTATGGCCACCACGGAGTTAATTGTTCTAAGGTCTGGGGCCTACTGAGGTCTGGGAGCCTGTGTGTGGGAAGGACCCTCAGAACCTCATATAAGTGATTCTGGGCTTAACTAGCTGGAGAAGCTTCAGAGGTTTTGAGTGAGATGGAGCCCCCTGCACTCCTGAACACACCCTAGAGGGCCAGCTCTAATCAATCAGGTTGGACACCTTGTGCTGAGTGTGCCCTAATTCTCTAATCTAACAGACCCAACAGAGGTCTTTTCTACTACTTTGCATTTAAGAATGCAAAGGCAGGGCTGGATTTAGCCAGTGGTAGAGCGTCCAGGCCCACCCTGGTTGTCCCCAGCTCCAAAAAAAAGAACCAAAAAAAAAAAAAAAAGAATGCAAAGGCCAGGGTGTCCAGGTGTCCAGGCCCACTAGGCTGAAACATCTCCTTCGTGCAGTGCACATGATTGGGGAAAGCTACTCAGTTAATATTTCTCCCTGGAATCAATCTCTCTCTCTCTCTCTCTCTCTCTCTCTCTCTCTCTCTCTCTCTCTCTCTCTCTCTCTGTGTGTGTGTGTGTGTGTGTGTGTGTTGTGTGTGTGTATGTGTGTGTGTTGGGAGAGTCCTCACACTCTAACCATAGGGATCACAAGCACCTGATATGCTGTCTATAGAAACTCCATTTTGTGCTGGAAACCCAATTTGGAACCTTATATCTGTTTGTCTCAGACTCAAGCTCCTGGAAGATAAGGTCTCCTCAACCCTGACACTCCCCTTCCCCAAGAAATGCACAGCCATGACCACCTGCTTGTTATGATATGACTAACTGCTGGTTTGGTCTTGCTTATGCAGATATTCAAGGTCTATTTTGAGATCACCTTCATCGTGTACTCTTGGCAGAACAAAGCAGATCTTGTGGTTTTCGCCCTTAAAACCCCTTCTTCCTGCACCCACTTCTGGGCAGCACGTCTCTGATTGGGTTAGAGACTGGCCCTGCTAGCAGCCTTAAATTTTTGCTTAATTATAATCCTGAATTAAGTCTAAGGGGTCTTTTCCATTAGTCTCCATAACAACTGGCAGTGGCTCAGTCACTACCAACAGCACCCTCCAGCGTCCTGAGGTTGGTGCTGGTTACGAAAATGTTTGCAGCAAGAATTTTTAACAACCTCATGCGAGGACGCACTCCTGACAAAGTCTGCAAGACTGGGTAAGGTTAGCTGCAGCCTGTGGCATATGTGGTCCTGGTTGGGGCCAATTCCAATGATGCCGCTATGACATCCTTTGAGGCCCAACACCCGGGCTCTCACACTTCTGCCTCGCGTAGAAATGAGGACCTTTGCCCGGCTTTTCGGCTAATTTGAAAAGTGATTGTCCAGACTGGACTGTGTTAGGCCGTTGGGCGGACACCCTCTGCAGGGAAGCTACTAGGCTTAAAGGCTTTGAGCATCTAGAGGCCACCGAGGCGTGGTCCTCCGGGGTCCAGAGAGTCCCGGAATCGGGGGCGGGCCTCCCAGAGGCGGAGCATTTCCGGCCGGCGCGCGCGCGGGCGGCCTCCTCCCTTTCGCAAGGTGAGTGGTCGCCCCTCCCAGTGGTTCCAATCGGGACCCTTCGTTTCATCCGCGTGGGTGCCTATCTCTTTCTCCCGCAGTGACTTCGGTCACCCCCGGCCCGGGTCCTCTGAGTGGTTTCAACCTAGGAGACCCTGTAGGGCGGCCGTACAGTGTCCGCCCCGCGCCAGCCCCCAGCGTCTCCGCCTCCCGGCGGGTGCTGCTGCATCTCACCCCGTGTCATCCTCTCTCCCACTCGTCACTTTGTGGAAAAGAAAACTGGGCTCTCTCTTTGGGCTTCATCCGTTTATGGCAAACCAAGTTAAGGAAAAATGCCGCCCCCTTTTTATTTTTCTCAAGTCTCGTGTAATTCAGGCTGACCTCGAATTTGCTATGTAAGCAATGATGCCCTTGAATTTATTATTCTGCAGCCTTCACATCCCAAGTGTTGGGATTAGAGGTGCGCTCCACTGCACCCAGGTTTTGTGGTGTTGGGGATTGGGTCACGGCGTGAGGCAAGCAAACCAACCAATTGAGCCCCATCCCCGGCCTGGAAATATGCCTTTGATAAATACAAACATTCCCAGCCTGTGAATGTGCCTTTGACACACACACACACACACACACTCACTACCCCTGTGGGTGGTGCTGTGGGAAATCTGTGCTTGGGGGTAGCAGTCTCAGACTCTTCAGGATCTGAGGAAAAGTTTTCCCTCTGGAAATGTTTTCCTTCTGGTTTTCATGAAGTAACCCTGTTAAAAAGTTAGATTTAGAATTCTGATGCCTCACACTTTCTGGAGCCAGAGCCCCAATCGTGGTGCAGGAGTATTTGCTGTTAGAGTGCGCATCTTTGCAGGCTAGATCGGGGAAAACATTTAGGATACTGTACTGAGAAGCCCAGGATGGGGCTCAGTTGGTTGAATTGCTTGCTTCGCATTGGGGCCACTCTGCCTTGCTGGAGATGCTGCCAGTTCTCATGAGGGTTTTACACTGAATAAGCACTCAGGCCCTTGCACCATGGGCCCTGCAGCTCCTCCAGAGTTCTCCTGGCTTTTTTTTTTTTTTTTTTTTTTTTTTGTGGGAGGGCAACCCTCACTTGCTAAGAAGAGAAGCTAAGGATCACCTAGGACCGCTCAGGAGCTGACGTGGTGCTCTTCAACAATCTATTCCCACCATCTACCATGGTTTTCATTTTCCTCAGGTCCCAAGGTGCCTCCTTGAGCAGGGCTCATGAAGATGGCCACACTAGCGGGTGTAGAGGAGGCCCCTCCTGTCTTATCACTCAACAGTCTCTCATCACCAGGGATACCTGGAGACCAGCACCATGTGGCACTCCATGGACACCCTCACCACGGTATTTGCCCCAGACTGCTATGCCTCTCTGCCCCACTTCTGCCTCATAAGACTGCTCTGACCTGTGTTTTGGCCAGCTGAGGAAGGGAGTGCGCACTTACGTAGCTCATTCAGTGCTGGGGCCTCTGGGACAAGCCCTGAGGGAGTGGTGGAAGATAGCAGTGGTAGAGGCCACCCTCTGACCCCAGGGAATAGCCCCCTGGGTATGTTTCTTCCTCAGTATTAAAGGAAAAATGGCCTCAGAAGGGGCCCTGTTTTAGGAAGAGAAGATCCCCCTCTGACAGCACATCCTAGGCCAGGAAGAGAGGCAGCATTCTTCCTGGTTAATTCGGGTGTGCTTGCCTAATGACGTGCAGGGACAGGTGCACATAGGAAGCCTCACTGTTCTCTTAGGAATGAGGAGAAGACCCCACATGGGACGAGCTCTCTCTGCTGGCCTAGACTAATCATGGCTGATGCAGTGAAGCTGAGCTTTATGGGAGGCAGCTGTGCTCTGTGTCAGGCTCCCTTAGGTGATGCCCAAGCTTATAGACAGACCTTCACGGATGAGGACAGACATCACACTTCCCTGGGGAACCACGGGGTCAACCCCAGACCAGGTAGGAACCCTAAGCCCTGTCCTGTTTGCTGCCTGGCTCCAGGACCTTTCTGCCTATTCCTAGAACAATTCTTAGGCAGGGCCTTAGCATTAGGCTGTCCCTGGTGGGCCTGTGAACACGTAAGCGAAGTGGGTCCCAGACTAAGGTAGACTTGGTAGCGGGGACTTTACCACGTCATAGTGGAGCTCGGGAAGGCACTGATCTGGAGGGAGACGAGGGAATGGCCATCACCCCTTGTATAGATAAACAGGTGACAGGTGGTCTCTATGCCTGCTTCCTAGCCACCAGCAAGGTCAGGGCCGCCTCTCAGAGACCAAGCTATTCTACTTTTGAAGGCCCATGGGTTGCATTTTTGTCTTTTGGTTGTTTTTTTTGGGGGGGGAGGGTATAGGATCTCACAGCGTTGTCTCCCTGCCTTAGCCCCCAAGTCTCTGGGATTACCCTGTGTCACATCATTTGGGCTTGTTCCACACATTCCTCACCAGAGGAGACCCCAATGTTCTGAAACCTGCCTGCAGTTCTGCCAGGACTTCTTGGAACCTCGGGCTCCCAAAGAGGCCCATCCAGAATATCTAAGTCCCAGCAGCTTGCAAAGTGACCTTCTACGGTCATTTCTGGGTCCTTTGGGAATGGCAGGAGGTGAGGAAAAACATAAGGGAGCAGCACACAAGGGTCCCTGTGCCAGAAGTCTGTAGGAGAGGCTCCAAGCCCCACCCTGGCTAACCTAGAAGCAGGAGGCCTGCCTAGGCGGTACAGGGTAAAGCAATCCTTCTAGGGTCTCTCTGACCTTGCAGACACAGATCAGGAGCCAGGGCTGGCTTGTGATGCTAAGAAATGAGAAGATAGGACCATGGGGTAGCTGCAGGGCTGAGTGCAGAGAGCAAGGATGGGTGGAAAGGAATAAGACCAGAGTCAGCCAGCATGGGGCAGAAATAAGAGCTGCCTGGGCAGCCCAGCTTGTACTTGCCTGCAGAACTAAGGGAGAATGAGTCCCCAAAGCTGGGACCTCAGGAGGGTTGCTTGATGGGCTAGCCAAGGCAATGGCACCTCATCCATCTCAGTGTCTCTTTGGGAGCATAAGGGATGCTGGGTAGGTGGGGAATTTCTGTGTGTCAGGGTCTTGGCCCCAGAGTCTTGGCCCCTTGGAGTCTTGCGTTCAGGAAGGAGGGAAGGGCCAGATGCTGCCCTCTGGAGAGTAGGGTATGAGCCTCAATCCCCTGCCTCCAGGCTCTCCCTGTTCCAGCCCTGAGGTGCCTTCCCAGACAGCAGACCCAGACCTCCGAGTCGTAGAGGAAGTGGAGAGCACCAGAGACACCTGGCTTGGTGAGTGAGCAGCCCAGGTCTCAGGCAGCCTTGGGAGCCCCCAACCGATGCAACACATTGCATGTGCTAAGGGCCAGGCCATCCTGCCTGGGTCTCAGCTTGAACCTAGTTACCTGTTTTTGTCTACTGTAGAGGCTGGGTGCAGGGTGGGGGGCGGAGGGGAAAGGGTTGGCTGGTTCCTATCTATGGACACCTGTGGATCAGGCCCAGCCCCCTCCGGATCTGATCTCTTTGGCCGGGCAGGCCAGGCAGTCTTTGCCACCTGATTTTTGTGGGGTTAGATGAGTATCTTCGCAGCTGTCTCAGACGGAAGGACCACTTTTGGGAGTTCTCAAAGTTCCAGGTCCTTGCTAGCTCTTAATAACAACCTGTACTTCCTTTTCCCAGCTAAGAGAGGCACCACAGGACTAGTTAACCACCCGTGAGACCCCTGCACGAGCTCAGGGCCTCCAACAGACGGGGCCTGGCTGCTCCTGACAGTCTTTCTAAGTCTTCTGGCACACCCGTCTCCCCACCTTACACACACACTCTCTCCCCAACCCAGCCTCTGCCCTCCTCTGATTAGTCCCCATTCAGGCTTTCCCTGGGCTCAGCTCCTAGAACGCCACAGTAGGGGGAGACTGGGAGCTGTCTGCCATTTCTCCTTTCAGACTCTGAGTGCCGGCCTGAGAAGACTCAAGCCTCTCTCAGCTCCCAAAGCCTTGGAGATGGGCTGGCCTCACATGGAAGGGCACTGAGGGGCATGTCTAAGTGTGCCGACAGCGTTGACCAGGACCGTAGCTTGGAGCAGCCAGCAGGCCTGCCTCCAGGAACCAAGCCCTGCTCTCAGAAAAGAGACACTTGGCACATGGTACTCTTGCCCCAGGGAGCCCCAGGGACAGAGGGTAGCGCCAAGAAGACTGCTGAGGTGGGCAGTAGTTTGGGTCGAGACTGCCGGCAGCCGGGTCCACGGGGCACCAAGGCACACCGCTGTGAGGTCTGTGGTAAGAGCTTCAAGTACAAATCTCTGCTGCTGAAGCACCAGCGCATCCACACGGGGGAGAAGCCTTACGCCTGTCATGAGTGCGGCAAACACTTCGGGAGCTGGTGGGGCTTCATGCAGCACCACCGCATCCACACAGGCGAGAAGCCCTATGAGTGCGGCCATTGCGGCCAGGCCTTCAGCCACAGCTCACACTTCACGCAGCACTTGCGCATCCACAACGGCGAGAAGCCCTACAAGTGCGGTGAATGTGGCCATGCCTTCAGCCAGAGCTCCAACCTGGTGCGTCACCAGCGGCTGCACACCGGGGAAAAGCCGTATGTCTGCAGCCAGTGCGGCAAGGCCTTCATCTGGAGCTCCGTGCTCATCGAACACCAGCGCATTCACACGGGCGAGAAGCCCTACAAGTGCGAAGACTGCGGCAAGGCCTTCCGAGGACGGTCGCATTTCTTCCGGCACTTACGGACCCACACGGGCGAGAAGCCCTTCTCCTGTGACTCCTGTGGCAAAGCGTTTGGCCAGAGCTCTCAGCTCATCCAGCACCAGAGAGTGCACTACCATGAGTAGCTACACCCCAGTGAAGTCTGGGTAAACCTGCTCTACTGAGTGGGATGGGGATGCTTACAGGTACACGGCAGGACATGCCCTGTGTCCAGGTGTGATGGCTAAGGAAACTCCATTTCATGGTAGGTATTCAACTTGGAACCTACTCCTGACACTAGCCATTTCTCTCTGACTCCAGTTCCTGGAAGATCCCAGTGAACCTGACTCTGCGACCCCTACCCAAAAATGTACAGCCATGACCGTCTACCTGTTATGACATGACTGCCTGCTTTTTTGGCTTCTGTAACCTGCTTATGCAGACATTCAAGGACTGTTTTGAGGTCTTAGTAAGCAGAGCAGCACAGCTCCTGGCTTGCTGGTGCAGACACTCAATGTGGGTTTTGCCATTACAAATCCTTCCCTCACCCCTTTGCACAGCAGTCTCTAGTTTGGCTCAGAGACTGTTGTCCTGCTATTGGTTTCAATAAATTTATAACTAATTATAATCCAGATTGAGTCTGTGGTCTTTTCCTGGGATTCTTGAACTCTATAACATTTGAGGGCTGGTCTGGGTTCCTGGGAGACCCCATACACAGTGTTGAGTTTCAGGATACGTCCTAAGCTGGGTGAGGCCTGAGAAAGCATGGCATCAAGGCTACCAGAAATTACAAGAGTTACCAGTAGGTGACAGGCCCTAGATAGGGCAAGTACATTGTGGACTTGGAGACCGGGGAACCCCAGATTGACCATTGCAGATTTGTAAGTAAAATTGCTGGCCAATGCATATTTGAAAACCAATTGGTTAGGTGTTCTGTTCTGGAAGTCCTGACATCTGAGTAGATATGAGGGAGATCAGATATGATCATAGACCTAGTCTCCAGGACAGAGTGGGGAACGTCCTGCTGTCTCCCAGTTCTGGCATATGAGTGAAGACAGCTACCACATTCTGTGTTTGGTCTCCACGGACTGTGTAGACGTTTTGTTTGGTGGGTCTGTGTTTTCTAGTATGCTTCTGAGTTACTGCAGCATGGGAAACCAAACCTTACCGATGCTGTCCCTCCCACAGGTTCTCGGTTCTCTCTCTCAGCTGTTTCCCAGCCCCCTTCAGGAGCTCGCTCCGTCTCTCTTGTTCACCTCCTCCTGCAGCTACTCTGCCTATAACCATGGCCAACTACTTGTCCTAGGAGCTGCCTGCTCTGTCTGTTCTGTCTCTCACTGGCTCGCTGGAGCCTGCTGCTTTAAGTTCCACAGGTACATCAGATGCCTCTTGTTTTCGATCCTTTTTCTCTAGCTCTGCTTCTGAAGGATATCTTTTTCCTGCTTGTTTTCTCTTAGATGGAGCTCTGGCTTCTGCCACCCCCTACCCCCGCTAAACTACCCCACGCCCATGCCCAACACAACCCTTACAGGAACCATAAGCCGTCTATTAAACCAGCTGCTCGCTGTGCCTATGGCCCACACCCAGAATGTCTTATCTCTAAGCCTTCTTTGTTCTCTGCTTGCTCTGGTCACTGGCTTTGGTTTTGCAGGGATTCAGGGGTCTTTTGGGTATGGGTAATATTGAAATATTCTATGCTGTCCTACTTTATAAAAAGCTGGCTCTTGAGTTGGATTTATGGCCCCCTCTCATGACCCAAACATGCTTGTTTAAAAGTTTTTCCCAGAATATCTGTCTCAGGTCACACAGGCCCCTGCCTCTGTCAGGCAGGAAAGGGAAAACCAAACGCCCAGGAAGAGACACAGGTGCTTTAAAACAGCTGAAAAGTGGGCTGTCCAATAGGAGTCCCAGTGCTTACCTCTTCTCCTTCCTCGGTTTTCCTTAGCTCTCTCAGACTTTTGCCAAAACACAAACTTATCTCAAGACTTGTGGGACTATTGTAGACTTTCTGTGCCTTAAGAGATGTAAGCTTATTGGATATGGCTAAAACTCCGTAAACACAAAAGCACCCTGAGGCCAGCACTTTCTGAGTTCCCACAGGTGTCTTGTTTTTATAGTTTCTGTTTAATGGCCGTAGGTTACAGACACTTACATTCATTATCCCCCAACTTGATGACCTTATAAAGGGGAAAATGCTTATAAAGGTTTTCCTGTTGTCTGCCTTCATCCACAGACACACCAACTGGTGATAAAGTAAAATAAAAACTTTGTCTAAAATCTCTCACTAATCACTCCAGATATAATTGCTGAAAATAATCAGAGCTGGGCTTGTTAACAGCTAATATTCTGTGGCTGAAGAGATGGCTCAGCGGTTGAGAGCACTGGCTGTTCTTCAGAGAACCTGAGTTCAATTCCCAGTCCCCACAGGGCAGCTCAGACCTGTCTGTAACTTCAGTTCCAGGGGATCGGACACCCTCAGCTGACAGGCTTAAGTGTAGTCAAAACACCAATACACATAAGCTGAAAATAAGTCTGTGTTACAAAGTTAATATTCCTTAACCAGGAGGAGATTAATATTCCTCAACCAGGGGGCCATAGACCAGGTCATCGTATCTGCACTCGAGTGTCCAGTCACTCCTCCCAGAGGGTTGTGTGCAATCAGCCCTTAAATTGCATGAGGCCTCAAGGTTTGTTGGGAAAACTAGGGCGTGCAGGCTAAAAACTAAAAATAGAGAGAGAGCCCATCTATGCAGCAATGGGAAAGCTCTTCAGATATTGGCTGGATAAAGGCTTCAAATATTGTCTAACCGCCCTTTAGGAAAATTTTCTTACAACAAATGGTATATTTATTTGTTACTATATGTCTTATGTTACTCAAATGTTTTAATAAAAATTATCTAACAATTAGGGTGGCTAAATGTAATTACAGATTTCTAGCTCTGACTTCTTCCCCTTTTCTTAGTTCTTGATACTAAACAGGGGAAAGTTCCTGCATTCATGGTGATGGATATTTGGAGCTCTTAGTAAACTGTAAACTTTGTTTCTCTCAGGATCTGTAGGACCCTTGGAGGGGGGAGGGCATGTAAAATTCCAAGCAAAAAATTACTTAATGATTAAGACTTTCAACTTTTTAAGGTTTTAAATGTCTACTCAGGTTAAGAGAAACTTAGAGATACATGTCTAGCCTCCTGGTCTTTAGTAACTTTGTTAAGCTAATATTTGGATAAATTGAGTTATATAAAAAACTATGATATACAAAGATAAAAGAAAGACAGGAAGGAAGGAAGGAAGGAAGGAAGGAAGGAAGGAAGGAAGGAAGAGAAAGAAAAGCAAGGCTCCCAATCTCTCTGTAGATTGTATTTATGGTTTAAAGTTTTATTTTTATTTTAAAGGATTTTCAGTTAAATCTCTAATTCAAAAATTTTAAGGCTACAAGGATAAAACTATAAAATCTTGTAAAAGGCTGTTCAATTACTGTAAACTATTATAGATAATTAAGACATGCAAGTTAACAGTCAGTTGCCTCATAAATGATCAAGTTCTTTAATGTGCTCGGAACTATCTTTGTAGTCATGCTAAATGCAAGTGTAATTCCCTTACAGAGACAAGTTTTATTCAGCCTTCTGTATGTTTTCAAGGTTAAGCCTAAAGTAACTAAAAGCTAAGTAAAGTTTGTTTAAAATCCGATACACCAAATAGGCTAGATGCTGGGCCTCAAATTCCTAAGATCTGCTAAAGACGTCATTTAAAATGTTTAATAAGAAGAAACTTCCCGTAATTGAAAAAAAAAAAAATGTCAGCTCCTAAAAACGGCCCTAAGTTCCCCTCCAAAGACTATGATGGGGCACAGAGGAGTCTGCCTGGATTATGTGACGCTAACCACTCTGCTAATACTTGCTCCATGCCTTGCCTACCTCCGGGCCCCTGCCGGAACTGTGAGCAAGCAGGACACTGGAGAACTGACGCCCCTCTTTGCCTTGCCAAGGTAGGCCAATCTCTCATGCTCCTCCTCCACTGGAATGCATCTCAACCTTCTGAGCCTGGCCACTGAAGGCTGATGCTGCCCAATGCAGAACCAGAGTTAATGCTGCCCTGTGCAATGGCCGAAGACATCTGCCTCTGTTTGAAACCTGTCTCTGACCTCTACCTGTAATGAAACCATGGACATCACCATGGAGGAGCCCAGGGTAACCATCCAGGTTGTGGGTAAGTCTGTCGTTTTAACTGATAGAGAGGCCATTTGGATTAAACATCCTGCTCAAATTTAGCCTTATCAGATCTCTAATGATGGTGATGGCTAACTGTAGCTTTATCAGTTTGACAATAGCAAGTACCCAGATCATACCCCTGCCCTGAGACAGATAGACAGGCAGGCAGGCAGGCAGACAGATGCACACACACACACACACACACACACACACACACACACACACATTTGCAACTGCCTAGTTCATGTAAAAATCAGGCTTTGCTTTTTTCTAGAACTTACTAAGTCTCCTGTTAAAACAAAGGCAAACTTCACACTCACAAAACAGGTTTCAATGTAACTTTTACTGTTCCTTTTTTTCTTTTCATCTTCTCCAGACAGAGTTTCTCTGTGCAGCCCTGGCTGCCCTGGAACTCACTCTGTACACCAGGCTGGCCTTGAACTCAAAGATCCCCCTGCCTCTGCAGCTGTGTGCCAGTACCACCCAGCAAAATTTGCTTTTTCAATGACCGCTCTCAGCAACCAACCACCTACGATTCATGGTACATAACTGAATTAAACATTATTGGGGGGGCTGAAGAGATGGCTCAGTGGTTAAGAGCACTCACTGCTCTTCCAGAGGTTATGAGTTCAATTCCCAGCACCCACATGGTGGCTCACAACCATCTGTAACAGAATCTGATGCCCTTTTCTGGTGTGTCTGAAGACAGCTACAGTGTACTCAAATAAATAAAAATAAATAAACCTTTAAAAAACTATTTGGAATTTATAAAAGTTTAGAGGATCTAGGGAAATTCAGGGTATATACACGCAATTGTAAAGATCTAAAATGTGAACGCTTGAATCAATTGTGTGGCTCTAAGAAAGTAACTTCAAATATATAACAAAGTTTCTAAAATTTCAGACTTCTTTCCTTCTTGCTGTGTTGTTGCTACTCTAAGACTTCAGAAGTAGTTTGAACATTAACCATGGGGTTCTGATAAGCTATTAATCTAGCTCTGGGAAGCACTGATAACCATGACACAGTGTTCCTTATTGTTCTGAAAACAGCGCTGACCACACTATATAACCAGCCAGGGCCAGAGGAAAGAGTGTTCATGCTTTTAACCCAGAATGAGTTTTTGGGTCCACAAGCTTTTGCAGTGGATCAGAGGCGTGGGTCGACTCCAGCTGTTTGCAGACACTGGATTTCAGTACAGATCACAAACAGCGGTGATGCTAACATATCTAAAACTTAATCTGTTTGTTAACTTTAAAACATTTCATGTGAGCTTCAGGGAGCTGCGACTTGGATCCACCTGCTGGACAGACTCCAGATAAGTACTCCTGCCAGTCAATAGCCTAAGCTTCCCCACCTAAGGTCCCTATCTGTCCCAGCAGATTCCCAATCAACTGTAGACTGCAAACTGCTCCACAGTGACTGAAGTCCCTATACTTGCTGAAATCTGATGTTCACCAGATGCTTCTAACAAAATTTCCTACCAGCTTTAGGCCAGCATTCCAGACCTGCTCCTAAACTACCTGCACTCCGCTAGCTCCACCGTCCAGCAAAACCTGGGCAGCAAACCAGAGGTACCCTGCCCCCTCCCAGCCTTTGACCAACTTTGTAGCCTTTCTGAGCCCTGACAGCAAAGTCCCAGTGTTAGCTGACCCGCAGTTACAGAAGAGAGTACTTTGTCCCTTATCATTAACTGAAGGCTGGAATGTTAGGTCCAAAGGAAACCAGTTCCTCTCCACCAAAAGGAGGTCACTTCCCCTCTCTGGCAAAATGGACAAATGCCTATCTATGATGCCTGTTAGCATAGCAAAGCTCATGCTGTCCCCCAGGACCCTCTGGTATTACAAACACTGATTAAAATTAGAGAGTTACAAAAAGGGTTACCCATCTGGGTGTGGTGGTGCAGGCCTTTAATCCCAGCACTTGGGAGGCAGAGGCAGGCAAATCTCTGAGTCTGAGGCCAGCCTGGTCTACACACTGATTTTCAAGACAGCCAGGGTTACACAGAGAAACCCCATCTCAAAAAACCAAGGCAAACCAAACCACCACTAAAACACAGAAGAGTCACTCCAGACACAGGCTGGGATCTAACGGAATGGCTTGCTTCATGGTTACCAGGTTTTACCTTGATGTTTGTTTTCTGTCTCTTTGCTTTATACATCCTAATTCTCATTTGTAGATATCGATGTCAAACACTATCAAAACCAAGATAGTGTAGATTCCCCACCTCATCCTAATAGAGCCGTTAGGGAATATGATGGGAAAAAACCCTCCATTTTACATTAGGCATCCATCTTGGTGCCCACTAGCCGTTTGTCCCTGACTAGTCCCTGAAGGGTAAGTTCCCAGTCACCCTGCCTCAGTGACCCCTGCCGTGACCATCTACCTGTCATGACATGACTGCCTGCTTTTTTTGGCTACTATAAGCTGCTTATGCAGACATTCCAGGACTATTTTGAGGTCACCCTGACTACCTAACCTTGGCAAAGCCACACAGCTCCTGGCTGGTGCAGACACTCAGGTCTTCTTGTGGGTTTTGTCATTACAAATTCTTCCCTCAACCCCTTCACACAGCAGTCTCTAGTTTGGCTCAGACATTGTTTTGCCAGCAGCTTCAATAAAGTTAACTATACATCGAATTAGTCTTTTCTTAAGGGTCTTGAACTCCATAACACAAGCTCCTGGCCTGAGTGTTCCTGGGGCTGGGCCCTGAACCTGAGGAGTAGCCAGGTCGCCTACAGCTAGAATACCATGAAATGGAGACCCTGGGGGGTGGTGAGTGCCTGGAGCAAATGGGGACAGGGTCAGCTTGCCCATAGGTGGCCACATTTTCCAAGCTATGCCTGATGGCCAGTGGACTGTCCTCCATCCTGTCGTGGGAGCCTGCCGCCGCGGTGTCCCCTCACATAACTAGTTCTGGTGCTTTCTAACCATAGCATGTTCTCCCCTACCAGCCCTCACTGAAGAGGCCGAAATCTAATCTGGTTCTAGATTTGCAACACTCAACCAACCTTCAAAGTTGTAGCCAGTAAGCTGCCAGGTATGATTTCCACATAGGTAAGCCTTCTTCCTTCTAGTTAGTTAGACTGGCCTTGGCCAGTGTCGAAACCTCCTGGCTGGAGCAGAGGGGTCCTGGCAGCACCTCTGGGCCATGGTGGGCTCAATGGTATAAATTCCCCTTGACAGCAGGCATGGCCACTGACCACTGAGAACAGGGGTGGAACTGGGCCAGAGTGCAGGGCAGGGCTGCAAGGCTTCTGGAAAGCCATGGACAGCCTCGGGAGCTGGGGTGGTTAGCAGCTGCAAGGTAGGAGCAGTCTCTGCTGACCAAGCCAGCTCAGTCAGTCAACAGGGTCTGAGGAGGGAGGGAGGAAGAGAGGGAGGGAAAGAGGGAGGACAGGAGGGCGGGAGGGAGGGCGGGAGGGAGGGAGGTTGGGAGGGAGGATTATAGAATGGAAAGACAACGACAACACTATTACATGACTCCATCCAGTGCTGAAGCTGAAGCAAGTTTATTTTCCCCAGTCTGCCTTTATAGTATTCTAGGTACATGCAAAGAATAGGGTCTGTTCTTAGATCAAAGCCAAAGTCATCAAGGAACCAACAAGGCAATAAACAAAGTCCTGTGGCCACTGTGTCGGGGGGTTATCAGGATGACCAAGATACACGGATTAAAATACATCCCTCCGCTGTATTTACCTTGAGACTTGTCCTAGCCCAATGGAAATATTCTTACCTGAGCCTACTCCCTTGTCCTCCTAGCCCAGTGTAAATGTTCTCTGCTTGCCTCTGCCTCCTGAGTGCTGGGGTTAAAGGACATGCCCAGCTGTTCTCCATTTTCTCTGAGGTACTCATTCACCCACTGGGCTCTTCCAGGCGGCTCCCAGATTCCTTCTTCCCCTGCCTCTAGTGCCACAGTTACCCATGCTCACCCATGCCTGATGTTTACGTAGGGACTAGGAATCGACCTACGTCCTCATGCTTGGTGAAAGGGATTCCCAACCTTATCACCCCTTCCTGATTATTGTTAGTATTTCTGCTGTTGTAGAGGCAGGGTCTCGTGTAGCCTGGGGTGGCCTAAAGGCCTCTCCTTTCCTCCTAGAGTTTAAACTTTCTTCAGTTATTTTCATTATAATGAAGAGTATTTTGCCTACGTGTATCTATGTGTAGCACAGTGTGCCTGGTGCACAAGAGGAGGGCATCAGATCCCATGAAACTGGATGGGATGTTGTAGACGTTTGTAAGCTGCTATGCGTGTGCTGGGAACTGAGCTCAGGTCCTCTACCAAGTAACAAGTAAGCCATCTCTCCTACTCCATCCTTTGATGTGTTGTGACAGTCTCATGCTGTAGCCCAGGCTGACCTTGAACTTAAGGTCCTCCGATCTCAGCCTCTTGAGTGTGGGAACCACAGGTGTGCACCGGAGTGCCAGCTCTGCTCATCTTCCCCTTAGGTGACTCGGGTGTGAGGGAGCATAGAAGAGTGAACAGGAGCTGGACAGGCCAACAGTCCATGCCTGTGGTTTTGTTTTTACTGACAGGTGGCCCTATTCTCGTGCATATCTACACAGCCCAGCATCATGGGAAGATTTCTAGTGTGAACACTGCCTTTTTAGTGCAGGTTCCAAGCAGCCAAACTGCTCCATGTACAGCCTGAGCTACTGGGCAGATGGCTCTGAGCTCTGCACTGACACAGCAGACTTCTGAAGCAGGGCAATCTCAGGGAGAAGCTGACTAAGGCCACCACAAGGGCCTCCCTGGGAACCCAAGCTTCTTGACGTTTGTGAACTTGAGGCTCAAGAGAAGCCTTCAGAAGACGAGGAGACAATGTTCATTTGTGAGACACTGCAGGACCCAGGGGCCACAGAATGCTGAGCCCAGGTTAGAGGTGGCTCTGAACTCAGTCCTTGTGGCAGATCAGCAAGGGTGGCTTCATCAGACACCAGCACATGCACACAGTCAAGAAGCTATATGGGCACAGCCAGTGCAGTAAAGTCTTTAGCCAGCAGTCAGATGCCATTAAACACCAGAAGACCTGGATAGCTACAGGACATTCATCTACAGCGCCATTGTGGTCCACCACCAGCACATTGACCACACCCAGAGCCTGTACAAGTACCAGCCAGGTGCACACCGGAAGTGGCCTTCTACCTTGATGATTATGGCTGTGCCTTGAGATGCAGCTCCTTCCTCAGCAGCTACACTGAGAGAAGCCCTACAAGTGCAGTCAGTCTGGCTGACCCTTCTGCACACGGCCCACTTTCTTCCAGCCTCAGCAAGGCCACACAGGCAAGAGAGAAACCGATCTGCTGCTCTGAGTGTGGCAGGGCCCTCTGCTGGTGCATTCATCCCTGCCAGCACCAGTGGCTGCACAGTGCAGACTGAACTGCTCTGGTGGTAGAGGGAAGCAGGCGTGTGCAGGCGGTGGTGCCCAGCAGTGCTCTCACCTTGCAGTTGTGTGCTCTCATGTCACATAGAGAAGGACTAAGAGGAAGGGATAAATGGTCTGCCTCTGGAATCCTTAGGTGTCTGTCCTCGCTCTAGACTGTTGGAGGAGAGCAGAGACTGGACAAGAACATAGTAAGTGCCTACGACTTCTGGTCTTACATAAGTGCAGCCTGTTATGGTCTTAGTCTGTTTCCTCTGTCATTAAAAGGCAGGAATAATCTCAGATATGCCAGGACAGCAACACACAAGGCACACAGAAAGACTCTCCACGAAGTGTCAGTGCGTGTCTGTGTATGTGTGTGTGTGTGTCTGTGTGTGTGTGTGTGTGTGTGTGTGTGTGTAAGCCAAAATTTTTTCCTCCTGGGGGCAGGGGTTTTAGGTGTTTTGGGAGGCTTCACATGGGTCCTCTTCCCCTCATTTTGGATTAGATAAAGAAAGGAGAGTTGAAAGGCCCACAGCTTTAGGCAAAAATGTCCCGTACCAGCTTGAACATGTTGGACCAGCCTGGACTGGTCAGTCAGGAGTCCTGCTGGTGGGAGAGAAAGCCTTTGTCTCAGGTCAGGAAGACAAGGAAGATGTTTGCCATCTTTATTATCCAGGGCGCCTTTCCCTGGTGATCTGTCAGGGATCTGTCTGGTCCCTCATTAGGGCAAGACTGCATAGACAGAAACTGCTGGTTTCCCCAAGGAAAGGAGACCAGAAGGGCTGCTGTGGCCTCTTCTCTGGCCAGTGAGCACCTTCAAGTATCTGTGTGAAGCAAGGCTGGTTCAGCTGTCTGAGGACTTCCTATTCATGGCTAATAGAAGTCCATCAAAGAAAGAAAACTGTTTATAAACTGTCTTAGGGTTTTACTGTTGTGAACAGACACCATGACTAAGGCATCTCTTCTGAGGACAACATTTAACTGGGGCTGGCTTAGAGGTTCAGTTCATTATCATCAAGGCTGGAGCATGGCAGCATCCAGGCAGGCACGGTGCAGAAGCCGAATTCCAGGCAACAAAGATCTTAAAACCATGCACACAGTGGCACCTACACACCTCCTAATAGTGCCACTCCCTGGGCCAAGCTTATACAAACTTGAAGGAAACAAAACCAGAGTTCATAAACTCACTAACAGGGCCAGTTTGGATGGTTCAAGCATGCACTCTGGTTACAGGAAGCTGGGGCAGGAGGATCACTTAAGCCCAGGAGTTTGAAGAGAGCCTGAGTAGCAGAGAAACAGTTCTCAAAAAACAGGTGTGCGGCTGAAAGGGGCCATGCTGCTAAACACAGCATCTTAGTCACTTTCTTCACTGTGCCCACTCTAGGTTCCTTCCTCCCTCCCTCCCTCCTCCCTTCCCTCCCTCCCTCCCTCCTTCCTTCTTTGAAGCCAAGTTCTCACTACAATGTTTCTGGCCTCAGGCAATTCTCTACCTCAGCCTCAGGAGCAGCCTACAGGCAGGGGCCGCCACACCCATCAAAGAATAACTAAAACACAGCGCTCTGGAGACTGGGAGGATAACCCAAACTAAAGACAAAGCGGGGGCAATTCTGCTACCAGACAGAGTGTGTGCAGCTCACCGCAGGATTTGCTCACTGTGTGCCGGGCCTTCTGTGAGGCCCAGCCTACACTGCTTTGGCTTCCTCCCCCAGCCCTGAGCCTGCGCTGATGCCATTACCGACTACATCCCATGGTTCCTTTTTTCTTGCTGTCCAAGCACAGTAAGGCCCTAGCATGGCTGAGGGGGCCGGTCGAGGATGTGGGCAGGCCACAGAGCAACTGTGGAAGAGCTGGATCCTGCTGACTGAGTCCTGTAACTGTGGCTGCTACTAGCACATACCAGCCATTGTGAGAGCATCCTAGGCACGGAGGGTCACCAGCAACCACACTTTACTGGAGTCCTCTGGGTTAGTCATGGGGCTTGCGTGGGAAGTCGGAACTTCACTTAAATTCATGCCGTGGGGTACAGAACCCCAGGGAGGACCCTGGAGCAAAGAAGCAGAGAGCTGCAGGCTCACCAAGGCAACGGTGCCCAAAAAGACAATGGCCCCAGAGGACACAGAAACTCAAGGAGTGGGACAAGACCTGGAAGAACAGAAGGCTGCTAACCTGAGGCAGAAAGACATGATTGAAAGCTAAAGATGGCTGGAGGTATGTCTCGTGGTAACGTGTGTGCTTGCCAGGTTTGAGTCCTGGATTCCATCTTAAGTTTGGCTGAGGCAGGAACTGAAAATTACCACTGGGAACTGTGATAAGGTACCCTGTAACCTTGTGGAGAGCTAAGGTATATGGTGATGGGTCCCATGAGCCTCCCACCTCCAGGCACCCTCTCTCTCTTCTGCTTTCTCCTTGAACAGAAGCCCCACCCTGGGGGCTGGAAGCAGCAGGTGGGAGATTCAGTGATGCTTCGTGTGCTTCCAAGGTCAGTGTGGTTGGGGCCTTTGTTCTAGGACAACGACAAACGCCTTCCCCCAGCATTTTATTATAGAAAACCACAATATTGCTTCACAGTAAGAACGTTCCAGTGGCAAAGAGGCTACTTAAAATTCAAAGTCTTCACCTGCCTGGTTGAAGGCCCAGGCAAACCTCTCTCTCTGGGTCTTGTTGTAGATCTTCTCCACGGGCACGCCAAATCTCTTACACCTGTAGGTAACAACAGATGCTCTGAGTCCTGCCCTAGAGGCCAAGGTGTGGAAAGAGGTGGTGGCCTCGCACTCAGGGTGACCAAGATACCCTGTGCCATCCACACCTGCTCTCCAGGCACCACGACCAAATGTATCCCTCCCCAGGTTATCAAGACATCCCTGGTATGGCCTAGGTAGCCACTGAGCAAGGCCTGACCTGGCCCCCAATCCCCAGTGTGCAGACCACACACTTCTGTGATTTAGTGCCCACAGGATACTGGCAGTCCCAGCCACCCCAAAGCTCAGAGGAAAGAGGTCTAAAGACCAGAGGACTCAGACTCAGGAATGAGTCATCAGGGACATCCAGTTAGGTGGTCCCTTTCACAAGAAGTGGTGTCTAGCACAGGGCCAGGTACAGGACGGGCACCTACTTGGGCCCCCTAGAGCCCTCGGGTTACACACAGGCACAGTGGCCTCAGGCCTACACACCATGCAATGCTGATCCGGGGGTCCAGGTAGTTGAGCTTGGCGGTGCCCAGGGCCACTTGCTTATTCTCCTCCTTGTCTGTGGCCTTCATGCACAGTCGAGCCAGCTGCTCCTCCAGATTCAGCAGCCGCCGCTGCTTCAGAAGGAAACTGTTGGAAGAGGGATGCCTATGCCTGCTCTGAGAGCAGGCCCTGGTCGCCACTCCTCTGCCCCACCTTCACCTCCCTCCTGCAAATGGCCTTGTTAGCCTTCTCTAGGCGTAAAGGGAGAAGTCCAGAGGGGGTCAATGCCAAGGTCAATCCACACCATACCCAGGGAGGCTGCTGGCTCCACGGATGGAGGGAGCTGCAGGCAAGGCTAGGAACAGGCGACAGGAACTAGACTCTGTGACTAGAGTTCAGCCCTTGTTTCTGTCTTCTTAAAGAAATAAATGGGGCTGGAGAGCTGGCTCAGCAGTTAAAAGCACTGGCTGCTCTTCCAGACAACCTGAGTTCAATTTCTAGCACCCACATGGCAATTCAGAACTTTGTAACTCCAGTCCCAGGGGATTCGATGCTCTCCTTTGACCTCCTCGGCCACCAGGCACTCACATGGTGCACAGACATACAAGCAGGTAAAACACTCATAGACATAAAATGATAAATAAATAAATAAAGACTTATTAAAAAATAAAATGTATAAAAAGGGCCCCCTTACACCCTTCTTACCAGCCCATGGCAACCTGCTAATGATCCTGCCTCTGACCCCAACCCTAGGAACCAGTGCATCAAACACAACTGTGGAAGAATGGTCATGCGTAGGAATGTGCTGCACAAGGCTGGAACACTCTGCACTTGCAGCAGGAGCCATGGCAACCACCTGCTCAGTGACAGCCACTCTCCAGCAGCCACCAAGTCACTGTCAAGAGCACAAGCAGAAAGGCCAGGAGGCCAAGTGTGACCTGTGGGCCACCGTATGCAGGGAAGGAGGCAGGAAGCCTCATGCCCTGCAGAACACTTCTGGTGACACATGGGACATTTCGTGGCAGCTGTGCTGTGACAGCTGCACGCCTCACTGAATGCCCTCTGGTCGGACATCTGCAGCAAGCCACTGTGAAAAGACAGAGCTCTGCACCTCAGGAAGCTTGTCGCAAGGAGAAAACTTCAGCCCTTAAGATCCACAGTCATGTGATCAGGAGTGCCCAAGGACAGTCCAGAAGCACAAAGGAGTGGGGGTGCCATGGATATCTGGACACAAAGTCTTATCACTGACTGTACCCCCAGAACAACAGAACCCACTGACTCGAGGAAGAATAAGAAACCCGCACAGATAGATGTCAAGCAGAGTCCAAACTGATCACTAAAAACTTCTCCCAAAGCAAAGGCCTCGTAAGGGCACCACTGGAGCAGCCCACCAAACGCCTACAGAACCACCACCAGGCCTCCAATAGAGGAGGGAAACTTGTCCCCCACCCCCATTTTATGAAGCCAGCACTACTTGGATCGAACCAGAACAAAGACATCCCTCTGGAAACAGAAGAGAAGCTGCAACGGAACGGAAGCCAGATTCCACCCACATGAGATAAAGGGCAGAGATCACAGCTGCGGGAATGGTGCCGTGCATGGGTCTAAATGGACAAACCCCACCATCATCTCAGAAAGAACACCGGCCAATCCCCAGCACCCATCATGGTCACACGTGTGCACACACACGACCCTGCAAATCCTGAGAGAAGCTATGAAAGCACACGGTGGCCATCACGCTGATGACGGAAACTGAAAGCTTTGCCTCTCAGGGTGGATGCAAGACACAGTGACCACTGCCGGTGTTAACTCTGCTCTGCGAGGTCTAGCCAAGTCAGGGAAAGGAAGCATGAGGCCTCCATGCCAGACAGGAATAACTGAGCAACTCTGCGTGCATGGGCGGTGACTAACCACCTGCACACACTCCGGCCAAAGCAACCACTCACAAGAGCAGGGAACGAGGCAAACCGACCCCCAGCTGCTTATTTCTGTAAGTGAGGGTGGTCACTCAGGGTGGTGAAAGTCACCCCAGCTAGGCGTGGCTAGCTACCCCCAGGACAGCCCATTGGACAGGCTATTCTCTGGGAGGTGCCTGGAATTAGTCTCTCCCAAGGGTTCCTGCTATCCTTGCTCCTTAGGCTCAGCTCGTTGCACAGACAGACAGCACAGTTCATGCCGAGCCTGGCTTTCCTTCCTAAAGTCTGGGCCTTGGCTTGTAATGGGGGCTCAGAAACTTTCCAGACACAGGTGTCTCACATATGCGGTCCCTCGAGTGTCACCCGTTTGTGGTGCCAAGAATAAAGGGAATGAATCAACAAGGAGCCCAAGTAGTCAGACATTTTCTTCCCTTGTGAAATTTTCCCCTCGCTGATCCCACCTCCTTTGCTGCATGCTTAGCTCCAGCATAGGCTGCACCCTCGGCCATCAACCCAGATGTGCCCCTGGGGAAATGACAGTGGTGACTCTGAAACATGATGGAAATCCTACAGCAAAAGAAAGGACAGAGCATGGTGGCCCACGCTCCTCTGTGCCCCTGGAGCCTGGGTTCCAAGCATGAACACAGGGGAAAGGGGGCTACAGACAAGAGGAGCACGGGCTGCTCTTCCAGAGGCTCAGACTCGTCCCAGAGCACGTGAGGCGGCTCACAATCAGTCCCAGAGGAGCTGATGCCCCCTCTGGTCTCCTTGGGCATCCTGTGCACAGACATACATACATGAAGCAAAACTTCCATACACATAAAAATAAATACATAATTAAAAAAAAGTGTCAAGATCACCTGGGTTGGGGGCACCGGATATGGTGGCACATATCTTTCACCCCAGCACTCAGAAGGCAGAGGCAGTCAGATCTCTGTGAGTTCAAAGCTGGCCTGGACCACATAGCAAGTTCCAGGTCAGCCAGGGCTATACAGTTAGACTTTGTCTCAATATTCCCCAGCCCCTAACAAAACAAAACAAGTAAAAGGAGGGGTGAAAGACCCTACGTCTAGGCACACGAGTGAAACTGGTGCACGGCTGAACATTTGGTCTTCACAGTCATGAATACAGAGGGCTCAGCACCATAAAAGGTGCACAGATGGGCGGCGGGGGGCGGTGTTAAAGGCCATAGCTGCTTCTGTAGCGGGTGAGAGCATTGGAGTCCTGAGTGGTAAGGTCTGAAAGCCTTCCTAAGTGGCCTGACCATGGTTTTGCCTCCCGGGAGCTTTGGGAGGAGACAGACCAGGGGAGGATCCACCCGGGGCTCTGAAGGAGAGCTGGGTTGCTAGTGAGCTCTGGAGCTGGGCCCCCTGGCAACCAAAGGCTGGGGACTCTGGACTGATAGCCCTTTTCTGAGCAGGTCAAGTCTGACTCTAACACGTTGCGGTGCAAAGGCTCAGAACTGGACTCAGCTCCAGGCCACCTCTCTGGGATCCTGAATTCACAGATCTCCAGATTGGTCCTGGTCCTGACCTCAACCTGGCATTGCCTACCCTGGCAGCTCTACCAACTTTGGGTACCCCTCTGGAGTCCTAAGCTGAGACGCTATGCTGCCTGCCGGCTGGGAGCCTAACGCTAGCCACCATGGGAAATCGGGAGTGGCAGCCTGTGTCCGTTCCTGGCACGTGGGTCCGATAACTGCTGCCTCAGCACAAGGCACACCAGATGGGACTCAGCCCTGGAGGACTCAATGCTGATGTCAGCCCCCTGCAGGAGCAGTTTGCAGCCTGTGACAAAGAGCCTGATTACATCCTGCCTTCCCCTGGGGAGGCAGTGTGGCTGTCAGACACGATTTGCTCCAAATGGGACTGGCCATGGAGTGATCAGGAGTAACTCCCTGGCAGGGCAGCCCTCTTACACTTGGTTTCACCCAGGACACAGCCTGCCTGGGAGTTTAAAGTCCCATCTGTGAAAATGTTCCTGTCCAGATGTGGCCTCTGGATGGGAAACTGAGTATCTGCGGGGATGTGTTCACTGAATGTAAATGTGAATTCAGTATGGGGGTGGGGGATAGCAGTGTGGGGGCGACAGCTGTGAAATGTGGAAGGGACAGCACCAAGTGACAACCTCAAGGTACCATGGCAGCCTCAGAGAGGGGCTCCCACAGATCCTGGCCTCCGCCCAGGTGCTCTGCCCATTCCGCTCCGCTGTGGTCAATCTCAGTCATGAGCACAGTGCACACTGAGCCTGCGGCCTGTTATCACCGGACCCAAGGTGGACTGGGGAACTAACAGAACTAGCCATGAGTAATCCAAATATGAGCTAAGAAGCCTATTTACACCTGCATGAAAACACGATACTTCGCTTTTCCTCGAAAAAATAGAAATGTTCGCTGAGAGGTTAAGGAAGACTCAGTTTAAATTACATGGATTTTTCTTTTAAACATAGGCTCTCATGTAACCCAGGATGACCCTGAGTTTGCTACATAGCTGAAATGATCCGGACCCCTGCCACTCCTGCTCCTCTACCCCCAGGGCTAGGAGGAGAGGTGCTTAGATTGTGTTGCGATTCGGTACTGCGAATCAAACAAGCCAGCAAGCCCAACACCACCCCTAAGTGCGTGGGTAGGGGTGTGGATTTCAAGTGTCACCATGTAGCCAAAACAATCTTTAAGAGAAAGACAGAGTTAGGAGCTCGATGGAACATGCCTGTAATCCCAGTCCTCGGGAGGCTAAGGCAGGACTATGAGTTCAAGACCAGCCCAGGCACACTATGAGACTTTGTCTCAAACAGAAAAAGACAAAAGTTGGAGGTCTCATCCCCACACTCAGCCAGCAGGATGGACTGGGGCTGACACAGGACCCAGATCAACAGACAAAACCAAAACCCATAAACGAGCCCCACACCTGCAAACAACCAATTTCCAACACGGGTGCCAACTGCATTTGGTAAGGACAGAAAGGGTTTTTTTTTAGCACACAGTGCCAGAGAGTCTGGTAGGCACAAGAGTGAGGCTGGACCCTCAGACCCCAGACAAAAGTGAATTCAAGATGAACCAAGAACTACTGTGGAGCCAGAGAAAGTGTTAGGCACAACACAGACAGAAGTGACAGAAGAGAAACAAGACCCAGTGGGCTCACCGGGCCAGGCAGCCGCGCCCACAAGCCCAGCACAGCTGCAGAGAAGCCTGAGGAGACATGAGGCAGGCCGAGGCTGAGGCTGGGGGATGGGAGGGGATGCTGCAGGATACAGGATCTCTCTATGAAACAGCCCACATATCTCTCAGAACCGTGTATTTGTTTTCTTTTCTTGTTTGCTTGGTTTTGATCGTTTTCTGAGACAGGGTCCCTCTATGTAGCCTGGGCTGGCTTGGAACCTACTATATAGACTACACTGGATTTGAACTCATAGAGATCTCCCTGTTTCTGCCTCCCTGAATACTTAAAGGGTGTCACTGTGCCCAGCAGAACTGGGCGCTTTGAAAGGGTAAAATGTGTGCTGTGAAAATTAGTTCAACCAACGGCTCGAAACGAAACCCAGAAAGAGCCATAGGAGCCTGGGAGCACTGCAGGCACAGAGACCACGGCTGCGTCTCGCACGGCTGCGCCTCGCACGGCTAAGTCATCATATTACTTCAGTGTATGAATAATGAAGCTCTCAAAGGTCACAACATTAGCTAAGGAGAATCTTAAGGCCAAGGCTGACCACACCCAGACGGCCCCAGGCTGGGCCCCAGGCGTTCAGGGCAGCAGCCCCACACATACCTTTTGGACTTGCTGTCCCCTCTCATTCTAAGGTCGGTCTCTGCCTTCTGCAGCTCCACCTGTGCCTCAGCCACCTGTGCCTTCTTTGTCTCAATCTGTGAAGAAACAAACGCTTGCATGGCTGCTTCGATCCCCGCCCAGACTTGTCCTGAGGACTTCTGTCCGAAGCTGTTGGCCCAACATTCTTTTTTGGGGAGTGGTGGGGGTGGTGGTTAGCAGACTCCAGAGCCTCACAAATGCTAGGTGAACTATTCCACCCGTGTCCTGGCCTTACACTCTGAAACAACTCAGGTGACAGAGCGGCCTGGAAGAAGGCCCCATGAAATCTCGTGGGGCTGACCGGGAACACTTTCGAGCCATTGGTTGAGCTAATTTTCACAGAGTGAGAACAAGAGACATCTAGGGCCCAATGGTGCCGTCTGCACCAGCCACAAACTGATCCAGCATCCCCACTGCTCCTTCGTAAACTAGAACACTGGCTGTGTCCTAGCAGGGAAATGAGAGGCAGCCAAGCTGGTGCCTCCCATAGCTGCCCAGGACATAGCCCCGTGTGAGTCTAAGTCCCCAGCCTCAGCCTCCTAGAGCACTATACCCAGTCTGCATCCCCGCCCTCCATGAAATGCCCCAGAAGAGGAGAGGGCAGCAGCCAGTAGGTGTCACTCACCGCAGGTAACATCCCACCTTTTTCTGCAGTGTCTGCATGGACTCCTCGAAGGTCTTAGGAATTGCTCTCTGATGGTTACAGAGGACCGCCACAGCCCGGTTTGCCCGGTTGTAAGCTAAGACTTTGCAGATTAGGCTGTCTTCAGCTGAGCAAAGACAATGACAGCTGTCACTCTGCTGCCACCTGCTCTGAGCCTCCCTTCCTCCCTCCCATTCTTTGGTGACAATGGCAACGGAGATCAGGGCCTGGACATGCTAGGCAAATGTTGTCGCTGGGCCACAGCCTTGGCCGTAAAAGGATTCTTTCTGAGCATGTTATAAATGTCCCTTCTATGACACAAAATCCCAGGGAAGAAGTCAATGACCTAAGATGTCTCACAAGCCAGGGCCAACTGGGTTTAGCCATAGTAAATGGTGGCACTGAGTCCTCACCATCCTGTGGGAGGCGTGACTATGTCCTATTGGGGCAGAGTCAGGAGCCCCAGAGCCATCCTAGGCCCAGCCATTTCCTTCTGGGACAGGATAATCTGGAAGCCCCGGAGCCCAAGGAAAGGCAAGGCAGTGCTGACTGAGCTCATGAAGTCCAGGATCCTCACAAGAACCCATGATTAACAACCCTGAGGCCCCATATACCACAGTTTTACGGAGCAAGGTTCTCACCAGCTACATCCCTGAGAGACCGAGGCTCAGTTTCAGGTTCCAGAGTCACCCATCTGCATGGCCACTGCTCTCAGACTAGCTCCCACCTAAAGACTTCTAAGGCCAGTTGGCCATTCTTACAAGATTTACAAAACCACACCTGGAAACAGGACCCTGCGGTTCTTTCCTTAAAGGCTGGGCCTGAAGGACAGTCTACCAGCTGCCCAGCTTCTGCCTTCCTGTGGTAAGTTCCTCTAAAGGGATCCCTCCCTGAAGGCCTGCCCTGATGCATGAGACGTCTTCAGAGCCACACAGCTCACTGGTGCCAGGTCAGCCATATTGGCTGGATGGATTAAGTAGGGGAAAAGCCCGAAATCAACACTTAATGACGAGTCTTCACCCTGCCCCGACCAGAGTTCCTGAGCCCATGTGTCACAGTGTCTCCTTGAGAAACCCTACTTAGGCAGCAGTGTGGCATGGGTGGTGGGCACTGGCCTTCATGCCTTTCTGCACTGGGAGAAGCGAAGGAGCAGACGTTGGGCGGGTTCTGCCACCGCTGAGCATCTGAAGACAGTGGAGGGGGACAAAGGTCCTTGCATGGAAGTAAAGGAGAGGGTTTGGGGGTACAAAGAGGTCAGGAGGTGCAGAGGAACCTCCAAAGTAACTGAGAAAGAGAGGCAAGGCCCTACCTAGAGGAGGAAGGGTAAGGACAGACTGCAGACCAAGGACAGCAGCTAGAAGGGGTGGGGCAGGAAACAGGGCACCTCCCAGCTGGGGGCCTGTGAGGTCACTCCCACTCTGGGATTGACCTTAAGCATTCTTCTACCAATAGGCAGCTGTGTCCAGTCTTACCTCAGCTCATGCCTAGGGCAAGCCAAGGTGCACCAGGGTCAAAGACCTACTCACCACGGGTCAGCACCCGCAGCTGCTCCTGCAGAGTGATGGAGGCATTGTAGGTCCGGAACACCTTGGCTGTCAGCCCCTCCATCAAGTCCTGCAAGTGCTTGTTCAGGCTGGAAGTCTGGGTACAGAGAGGAGAAAGGAGTCATGGAGACACCAGTTTCACAGGGTAGCCTCGGCTTCTGGGGGAGAGGGTAAGGAAGGCTGCTTTAGCTGCTGGGTCAGAACAGAGAACACACTGGGGACCAAGACAAGCTAGACTTGAATCCCTACTCCTTTCCAGGACCCCTAGCGCCCATGCGTGGTAGTCTGAATAGAAATGGCCTGTAAAGGCCTTTAGCCAGTGGTGCGATTAGGAGGTGTGGCCTTGGTGGAGGAAGTGAGTCACTAGAGGGTGGGCTTTGAGGTCTGGAAGCTTGAGTCTAGGTTCAGTGGCTCATTGTTTACTTCCTGCTGCCCGTGAACCCAGATACAGAACATTCTGTTCCTTCTCCAGCACCATGTCTGCCTGCACGCTGCCATACTTCCTACCAGGACGATAACGAACTAAACAAACCTCTAAACTATAAGCCAGACACAGTTAAGTGTCGTCCTTTATAAGAGTAGCTTTGGTCATTGTGTCTCTTCACAGCAATAGAAGCTCTAAGACACCATTACGGCTTTGAAAGTAGACGCATGCTTACAGTCAGTGCATCGAAGAGGTCGTCCTTAGGGTCCTTGTCTTCCATGAAGTGCTGAAGGTTCTGGAACACCTGAAATGGAGACGAGCATAACTCACAGCCACACTGAGACTCCTGGAAGGATGTCTCACGAGGACAGGAAAGACCACATCGTGCACATCAATAGGGACAGAGGGGTGCATACACCAAGTCCTGGAAAGAGGTGATACCAGGTCTACCCACTGGAACCTCATGCCTCCCAACACTGTCCTGCACGTGGTCACTCAGTGCTAACATCCACTCGTGTGGTT